>NC_054870.1:29120215-29423246 GCF_018320785.1 Cheilinus undulatus | reverse complement strand
CACGCACCATTTGTAATCTGATGAAGATGCTACATTTTCCTGTCTCAACACTTCATCATCCCTTTTGATTTTTTTTTTTTTTTACTAAAGACCTCACACAACAGTATCAGTCTTTTTCTCCATCTCTTTCTGTCCCTGTCTCACTCCAGCTCATTTTCTCTCCAGCTCTCCGGCCGCCCGTCTGGCAGGATGTCAATTATTGATTTATTCAGGCAACATTTTAGCAATGATGGCAGCTTATGGGTTGTGCCAAACAGAATACAACAAACAGGAGATCAGGTTACAGACAGGCTGGCAGGCGTATGTGAAGAGAAAGAGGAATGACAGGAACCATGGCTGCATTGTTGCAATGCAAGGGATGACAGCTAATATTATGAGGTCATTATCCTCTTGATAGGAAGGTTTTAAAGGTTGTAAAGGTTTTTAAAGGAGGGGAGAAGGCATGTGTGTAGGGGAAAATCATTGAATATTGTTCGGTTTTTAGGCATTGTATGAAAGCTTCTACTTACTGTTTATAGATGAGCCATGCCCTGCAACTAAATGGTGCAATAAAATCCAATTTTAGGTTAAAATCAGCAGTAAGGGGCCTTCATATTGCAGCCTATTCTTAAGTTGATTTCTTGTCCACTGTAGATGTTAGCCAATGATTCAGTTCATGGCTGCACTGCAGATACTCTGATTATCAAGAGAAGAGGAAAAAATGGCAAAATGAGCCAAAATAAAAGTAGTTTAACCCTTGGTTCACTGGTGAAAACTCTTGCATCAGCTGTAATTTCTAAGAACTAACTGCAGGTGTTGAGTTGGCTAGACTGCACAATTAAAGTGAGCATCTGTATGTTTCATAGATTATATAAACTATGGACCTTGTCTCAGTGACAACACCTCTTATTTCTAACACAGAGTTTTGAAGCCCAAACACTGTGATGGCCATGTTAGAAATGCTGTCTTATATTAAGGCTCAATCTCAAGACACCCCTTTAGGGGGAGGGTGTCCATGGTTC
Organism: Cheilinus undulatus; assembly: GCF_018320785.1. Lineage (NCBI taxonomy): Eukaryota > Metazoa > Chordata > Actinopteri > Labriformes > Labridae > Cheilinus > Cheilinus undulatus. The sequence continues at coordinate 29,422,245 of NC_054870.1, read as the reverse complement.
TTGTTAGAATTAAGGTGTATGGTGTAGTGCTGGGGCTACATGGCCCTTCAAACAGAGATTTTCTGTGGCACACTCCAAACTGAGAGTTATAGGAAATCTTCCAGGACTTCCTGACCAGAAGGTTCCTGGTTTGCTTCCTGGTCAGGACCTTTCTGAGTGGAGTTTGCTTGTTCTCCCTGTGCATGGGTGGGTTCTCTCTGGGTACTCCGGATTCTTCCCACCACCAAAGACATGCTTGTTAGGTTAATTGGTAACTCTAAATTAGCCATAGATGTAAATGTGAGTGTGCCTGGTTGTCTGTCTCTATATGTCAGCCCTGCGATTGACTGGCAACCAGTCCGGGATGTATCCCACCTCTCGCCCAATGACAGTCGGGATAGGCTCTGGCCCCCTGCAACCCCCAACGGAATAAGCAGTATAGAAAATGGATGGTTGGTTTATTTCGAAAAAGCATTAAGAATATATGTAGAAATGTTCGATATTGTGGTCACGCCTGTTAATGCTGTCAACGTCTACTGATGATGGGTTATTTCAAGGACCAGGGGGCATCAAGAAATAAGGGATGGGGTACACTTAGGAATAAGACTGAGCCTAACTTGATCGGTCATGATGAATGTTCATTGGTTGTGTCCTACAACAAACTGTTCTGAATGGTCCCTCCTGGCATACACTTGTTAAGCAGTATAACAGTGTCTGCTCCTTATAGAATCACACCTGACTGTATGACAGTTAGTGCAGACTGCTGGCATTCAAAGCTGTCCCGTCTCTTGCTCATGAAAAGGTAACTCCATGACTTGTAGCAGATTACCCAGAATAATTTATGTGCATAGATTCTCAGTCTTTTAGCTTTGACGAAATTCCCAGACCAACCCCTGCCAGAAACTGAGTTTAATAAATAAATCAAGGGGAGGGTAAAAGGGCCCTGAAAAGTAGCACTTAAACAATTATTACCCCCCTGTTCCGCTGAGGCTACTACTTAATATTTGATGACTCCTTTCCTCTTCTTCTGCCCCTTTCCCCCCTTCACCTCTCCTATCTTTCCTTTGACTGTTCCAGTCAATGAAAAGGTCACACTCCCTCAGTTGATCTCTGTTATTTAGTGTCAGGACAAACAGGACCTGGATCCTGACAAGTGTCACCTTGACTTTAAATCCCCTTACGCGATGGAAAGTCTTTTTGACTCGAAGATGCTTGTTTTGGATATTGCGCTCAGACAGATTGACAAGAAATTGTGAAATTGATTAAATCTGTAGGGAGCCATTTATTTGATCAGATTACGAATCTGGCTGAGTGACTTAAAGGCTGTAGTTGTGAGCTGGGATCAAAAGCTTTCCTGAATAAACAAAAGAATCTTAAATGTTTTCTAAAGTAGGTCCGGTGGAGTCCTGTTACAAAGTCATTTGGGTTAAGGTCTTCAGTTCAACACATAGGACTTTTATCTCCATACATTGCAGTTGCTATGGGGCAAAAGTATGTTTCTTGAGGAAGATGGAGTCATGTGAAACAAATAAAATATATTGTTTCAAAACCAGATTTGAGCATAAAACATATAAAACAGACTAAACATACACTAAAAATGTACATTACACAGACTAAATCATCCCCTTCAGCCTGACATACCAAAAATAGTGTCACTGAAAGCAAAGCATTTCACTTTGAGGGCATTATATTAATTTTCATTGGTGCTAAATGAAACACTGATCATCAGCTTACCCAACCAATCTTTGAAAAAAAAATCACGTAACATTTTAATACAAAGGGTAAGAGCTTGGAAAAATATAACAGTAGGCATGGTGAAAAAAAAAACAGGAATTGCACTGTTGGAACTTGAAGATCCAGCAAATTTGGTCACCTGTTAGGATTTCAAACAGTCCTCAGATGTTCATGTCTTTAAAGATTGTCTAAGGAACCTTTTGCTTGTGATTCTGGCATATATACAAAGCTCAGCAAAGCCATCAATCTTATTTCTTTGCTGATTTTGTGCTATAAATGTCTGTGTAAGTGGTATTTCTTAACAAACATTCTCTGATAGCAAAATACTACTACTTATACTTATTCTGTGCATTTCTAAGGGTAATGGAAATGCAGCAAATTACAACAGCAGAATAAGCTGTTTGGTATTGGCAGAGAAGATCTGGCACATTTTTCATGAATGCAACCCACATACTCAGCTCTGCTGCTCATCTCACAAATCCATGATCCTTACAAATGTGGCACCATTTAAAAGGGAGATAAACAGCCTTTTCAGCAGTATACATTTGCTTTTGTAGGCCATAAAGAGGTAACAGGATTATTTTTTTATTGTGTCAAAACCAGCTGCAAAACTCCTAACAGTATTTTTCATCTTAAGCTGTAATTTTCTATGTAATCACTACTAGGGATGTGACAAGACCTTGTGATAAAATCAAAATAAATATTGACAATATTTACTGACATAATAAAAATGATAAATTGTCTTTTTTTTAACTTAGCACTGAGTACTGTCTGCAAACAGTGCCATCTTTTTTAGTTAAAAAAATGTATTGTTCTACGAATAACTGTGCAATGTCAAAATGAAAGGTCAAAAAAGGAGATAAAGGGATATCATGCTCATATAATGCCAGAAAGTTGAAATAATAATAATAAAAAAAATTATTGATAACCTATCTCCTAACAAGTTCGGCATACAGCTCTTATGTCAGACTGATGACATTACCCTCCTGTTAATGGTAATGCAAGCCTTTTCTTCTGTTAACTTTACAAATGTACTTCCATCTTTCTGACTTGTCCTCCTCCTCCCACCTCTGCTCTGACTTCCTTCCTGTTACATGATACACCTCTATTTCATCTTCTAAATAGAGTTCTTCAGTCTGTAGTTGTCATAGCAACTCCCAGGTGTGAAAGGGTTCCAGAATTGGATCCTATAAATAAATTCTAAGTCAGTGTGAAGTCCACCAAAGTGTAGTCAAATGACTAATTTCAAGTAATTTAAGTCATAATTTTAATGTTAAATAACTATGCAGGTCATTTTTATTTGTTTATTCATGTCAACCCCTCATTTCAACAGACAGTCCTTTTATTGAAATCTCTTCTGTAAGTGCCACAACATCACTCCAGTTACAGGTTAAAATAAAAACTAGACACACCCAATCTCCCACACAGATAAAAAAAAAAAAAAAAGTGGAGAACAGACACAGTGAGTGTTTGGTGATTGTTCTGAAGTTTTTGTAAGTACATTTGTGGTGGTTTGTGGGGATTTTGGCACTGTACCCCAATTTTCTTTGCTCATCTCCTGTACATGTGTAGGTAGTCTATCTTGACATATATCTTATTGCATATCGGATGTGTAAAACAATTACATGTAATTGTTTTTGTGTAAAAGTGTGCTGCAGCACAGCAGAAAAATAAATAGATCCTCTCAAGACTGTCATTAAATAAAAAATAAGGAGCATGTTGCACTTTGTATATGACGTAGTGCTGGCTATCAACACTAGATGGCAGTATGACAAAGCAAGATGCTAAAATGTAGATGTGATCAGATTAGATCAGAGCAAGGCTGATATTTGTCTTATACAGTATAACTAAACGAAGACTGGACATTCTACTGTATGTTAGAGGTATTACTGGGTTCTTTTAGTGGGCGGCACTAATGCAAAACCATGAAATTAACCTTTGAATGTGTAAAGGGGCAGATCTTGATCATGCATATGAAATTTGAATGAAATCAGACGTTCAATATGAGAGCTATGCCAGCTTCCGATGAAATTGGGGAGATATTGATATGCTTGCCATCACCACTGAAGTGACCAATAGTGAAGCATGTCAGTGTTGTGGACAAATATTGAGAACTTCAGTTTTAAATCTGAACTTGAGAGTTTCAGCTCATAAGAGCAATAGATAATTGACCCATTTGTGTGACTTCCTTTTTGCCAGTAGGGGGCGCTTATAAGAGATGTTTGCATGATGCTGTGTTCAGAGTAGGGCTGTCGCAGTCTACCAGTATTGGCGATAACAGTGGTATTAAAAAATAAGATTTCAATATCATGTTAAAAATGTGCATATGATAATATTGTATAAATGATCCAGTGCCACTTAAACTACAATACCTCTGCCCCTGTTTTCTTCCGCCCTGCTTTGTCTCTCTCCTGTAGCACCCCAACAACCCCTCCCCCTTCCTCCTCACACACTCAAACACTGGCCCTCTGCAATGACACAGCAGCTGCAGTACCTCCTTAGACAGGTATTTTGAGTGTAATTCATCTGCCAAAAGGAGAACACAACATAAATAAAGTTAAAGATAAATTTGATTAATTGTCCCATTATTATTTAAATTTCTATTGATATCGAGATAATATCATTTTCAGGACATTTTTTGCCCACAATAATCATGAAGTGAAAATCTGATATCTTGACAGTCCTAGTTCAGAGTGATGCTGTTGAAAAATGTGTTTGGAAGTTACAACAGATAGCAGTCACTTGGCACTATTAAAAACACTTTATTTTGAAATTGAGCTGAAGCTAGTGGACTTCTTGTTGGTATTTGGGCATGGGTCCAAGTGGCTTTAGTGCAAGTCTTATGATGATCCATGCAGACCCAAAATTATAAGGCTAGGTTGAATGGTCCACTTGGGCTGATTGTTTGAATAGATTCTGGAAGGAAAGAAATCATGGTTCAAACTTCAGGCCCAGATTGTGGCCCTGCTGCATGGTGAAAACTTCCTCTTGTCTAGAATCATCAAAACAAATCCTAGGTGGAGTTTGTTAGAATGTGAGAGCTTTAAAATGCTCAAAAGGGGCAAATTTTGAACTTAACCCTTAATAATCTGACTTCCTGCACACATTTTTTAAAAAGTTAATGTTTATGTCTTTTTTTTCATCTGGACTTGAAACACATTTGTACCTATTTTCAACATGTAGCCCAAACTTTGTGGAGGGGCTGTCTAGAGGTTTTTGGTCACTGTAGTACCATTTTTGGGTACACATATTTGATACATGTAATTTTTCACCAGGACTGATTATGTGCAAAGTTTGTTGTGTGTTTGAGCATAATAAGGCCCCCAAATTAGCAGTTCTATTCAGAGAAAAATAATTACATAAGGACACAACAGGCTCCTCGCCCTATGGTCAGTGGTCTGGCCCAAAAAATAGTAAAACCTGTTTCAGAAGTTCTTTTCCTTGTCTAAAAAAAGAGTGCACGTTAGAACAAGGAGTTCTTAATGACAGACCAACACTAGATGGCAGTCTATACCTGAATGGACACTTCAACATTAGGGAAGTTTGATTTGGCAAGTGGAGCTGTGAGTGAGTGTGTTATTGTGTTTGTGGGTGTTTGTGTACTGACTTCAGTCTGACCACTCAGTCGGGTCTGGTTAGGATCTGAACCGTCTCACCTGACACTTTGTTGACAGTGATGACAGATAAAGCTCCTTCTTCCTCTCTCTCTCTTTCATACACACAAGCACACACAGAGAATTACTCTACTAACACTCCCCCTTTACTGAGAGTCAGAGGTGGTAGTGTTTGGCTATGTTTTTCACTGTGCTGTGAGCTCGTACGTCTGATTTTAAAGGCAAACAGCAACAAACTTTGACAAATTTGCCCCCTTTCAAAATAAATGACTGACAGAACCTACTGTATAGGGACCCTAACCATATGCCTAGAAAGTGTATTCTCATTATATTGTTTTGATCCATTGTCACTTTTTGACACTTTTTACAACACAAAGGCTTTGAGACAAGACAGAATGACTCTTAGTTAGAGAAATACACAAAATAATAATCCATCTACAGGGTCAAATATTCCAGATTTTAGCTTTATTTTGCAATCTTTTTGTTTGACCTAACACTAAATTAAATCTCTTTGGATGTAAGGTTTTGATAAAAGAGAATCATTTATTAGCACCCTGGTAGGCTTGAGGATACTGCGGTGAACTTTTTTACTGAATTACTTTTACAACCAACAATGTATCAATACAATAATGTGTAGCTCTTATTAATGTACAGTACAATACCTTTTACCTCAGCTGTCACTCGCGCCATCCTATCTTATCTATCCTGACTTTCAGAAATAAGGAGTGGGGTCTATTTGTGGATCTCTCTGATATCCAGGTCTGCACAACAGGTTATGTAGTCTGTATAGTAACTGTTCTGCACAAACACAAACCCATTCTCCTTTGCAAAAGAAAAAAAAAGCTAATGCCAATCTTAATCAGTTGAAAAGTGATTTGAAATTTTGATGGTAAACAGTAAAATAAATGCATATCTAAGTATCGTTGGATCAGGGGTGTGTCCAGATGCTGGCCAGGGATGACATGGGCCCTCCTTGAAATTTCCCCCTTTTCCTGGCTGTTTTAAGCAGAAGATAAATTTTATTAATCCCTAAAGAGGAAATTAAATTCCTACACTTTGTTACTGAACATGCTACACACAAATGGGCTGAAATACATGCACATGCTCAAACAGGATCCTATTTACATGTAGTCATGGAGATATGTCAAAGTGAGGTGGCTCTGCCCACAGGAGTGCCTGAGCAGTTTGGAGGGTCTGGTGCTCCGCCTTTGAGAGCAGTTACCAGACTTGATCTGGCTGGAATTAGAATCAGATCCTGCAGATTGCCACCCCTATTGGTTAGCTTGATCGAGAGTGAGTGCGAGTCAGTTTTTCAAATATGATGACTGCAACTGATGGCTTCAGAACTCATCTTCAGAAACCATTGCTTAAGTCACTGAAACATTCATGTTTAATAACAGTCAATGAATTAGACAATAAAGCCATTCCTTTACATCACACATGTAGCTTAATGATGCATGATGTCCTCTTTTTTCACATTCTACATTTCTGTGAAGCACTTTAATCAACCTTGATTGAAGGTTGCCTTCACTTGACTTCAATTTGGGTGGTAGAAAACAACTAACTCAGGTCAAATGAGTATGCTGCCTATTTTAGATTAATAGCAATGTGAGTACGTAACATCAAACTAACTTATGATAGTGAAGGCATACAAAAATTACATTATGATAGAGGTAAGCTGTAGCCAAATGGACTTTGTAGTTAAACTCTTAATTCAAACCATCAGTGATAAGATAGTGCTTTAATTATGTGCACATGATGATATTGACTGTTGACTATATTACTTATATTACGCTATATTACAGTGGGCACATTTTAAAGTGCTTAAAAAGTCAATATGGAGTGATTTTGACTACACTTAACCCATGCCTGTATTTTTTTATTATGGCAGTGATTTAGGTTGGAGCCAAATACCGATACAGCAATACAGTATCATCTTGATCTGTGCGATACAAAAAGTATTATACCACTGGTGCCCCGTATGGATGCTGCAATCACAATATCTTGTGTGCAGCACACTGAATGGATTACACTGGCACATAGCTACTTCCTAATGGCTCTTCACTATATGTTCTATGGAAAGAATGAGGGTAACGTGGGCAGGAGTTCATGGGCCACCGGATAGATGATATGCAATGAAACTGACACCAATATCTTCATTAATCCTGCACTTTACCTTCCAAGGGGCAGGTTGTATTTTTTAGTTCATCAGATATCGGGTTGTATCATTATTATTGCTGGGAGTATTGCATTACTTAGTAACATGTAACTGTAAATACATTACTATTTGCAGGAACAAGTGTATCTTGTTACTTTTCAAATTCAATAATGGCATTGCAGTAAAAACAATTTAAAAGCACTCACTACTCATTAATTTACACAAAATAGCTGACAGCTACATAGAAATAAGGTTTATTGGCATTGATTATGCAGGTGAGATTATGCTTACTTCAGCACAGGAGCATCCTGGGTGAAAGAGTATCACATGCAATAAACATACTGCAGCCTTAGACAAATCATAAAGAGAGTGTCAGTCAGTGTGCTCATGACAAAGACTAAAACCAAAGATATTTTGTCTTTAATTTTGTTTTATTTCAGTAAGTAAAGTTCAGTTACTCTGGTTAAAATGGACTTCAATTAAAAGTACTGCTCTACTGATCTACTCATGTAAAAAAAAAAATAATAATTTGAAGTGTATTGTAAGCACTGAGTGCTGAGTAGTTCTGAACTGAAATTAACTGAGCTGAGAAGTTGTACAAGAAATTTGTTCTTTCCCTATTCGCAAGAACAACTAGAGAATAGAACTAACCAGGTTTCTCAGGTTAAGTCACACCTCTAAAATTAAAAAAATTAAAAGAGAAAATGACAGTATTAATTAAGCTCATATAAAGCTAAACTTTTTAAGTGTCTCTATTGGTTCACACAACATATAGTTCAACTACACCTCTGAAAGTGTTAAATATCAAACAATATGACAGAGTGGCAGCAACTCTTAAAAACCTGTGGCAAAGTGGGTCTCCTCTGGCAAGAACAAAGAAGAGAGTAAACCTCATAGCAAAGCAATGCATACTAAATAATAATAGGGGTCTATTAGGAACACCTAAAGTCTAACTCGGTGGATAACTTCCCTTCACTTCACTTCACTTCACCTAGCAGGGGTAACTGTACAGCAGAAAACATCCAAACACAGGCAAACACATGGGGCTTTTCCATGACACTGAGGTGCTTGGCTGTACTTGGTTTGACTCAGCATGGCAGCCCGGGGCTGCAGGGGATCTGCTTTTCCACTGCAGCTGAGCAACCTGTTTGGGGGCATGTCTACAGCTGATGATGCAGAATTTGAATCAATGGCCTCAAATAGCTGCATTGCTTCTTCTTCGAAGTTTCTACTTTTTCATTTATAGGTAACCTGGCGGGTATTTCAAATTTTGGTGCATCGGTTGCACTTGCAGTAATTTCAGTGAAATATAATTAGTTGCTCGCCCCATTCCTCTTAAGATTTTTATTAACTTCCGCTTCCATATCAGTGATATTGCAGGCTTTGCTGATGTTAACTATGGTGTCTGAGGGTGTCAGTACCCTGCACCCTTTGACCCCATCAGCGCCTCGAAATCGGCCGGAGGAATGAGCGGCATTCTTCAGCTGCTGGCAGGAGGAAGAGGTGGGAGGGAAGTTACGACGTAGTAGAGCCTCACAGTCACTCACTCAGTCAGTGAACCAAGTTTCCAGCGACTCAGCCATCACGGTCTCTGACTTTGTTTAACGATATGAGCTCACTCGGCGGCTGTGGAGGGGATTTGAGCCGCGGTAGGAGTCCGTGATAGTGGGTTTAAGTCGCGGAGGGCGGGCTCGGTCCTGCCCGGGTGCAGGAGAAGCAGAATATGGGTCAGACTGCTGTGTCGACCGTGTCTCAGGCTGCGAGCGGTGAGTGTGTGTACACACTGTGAGTGTTGCACTCCCTCCCTCTTTCTCTCTCACACATTCCGCTATCTTTATTCGGGATGTCGGCTCTTTTTCTCTGCTTTGAATTTTCTATCGAATAAGTTATCGAAACTTAAACAGAACTTAACCGAAACAAAGCGCTAAACGGTTTCATGCTAATAGGAAGTTAGCTAACGTGTAGTGTGTTAAATTAATTCAAACGCTCTTGCATCATTATACTCTGTCTAAATTAGTCACTGGTTGTGTTACCTAACTGCCGTTAAACTGGTGAAATGGGCAGTGGGAAAACTGCAAAATGGGTTGTGTAACTAAACAGTTGTTTATAAGGCTGCATTGTTGCTGCTGGGTAATGAAGTGCACTGTTTGATGTGAGTTTATGTATTTAGCAGCCAGTTTGACATGAGTCCAAAAGGAACTAAAGAGAGCAGCTTACTTTTGTTTTTCTACAAAAGACCAGAGATTGAGGAGAGGTCTATCTGAAGCCCGTAATCTTAGTGGATTTGCATTTAATTCACTGTCGGGAACTTTTTAAACAAGATAGCATTATCTCAAAGTCAACAAGTGGGGCTTTAAGGGCTGCAAACAACCAATATGTTCAGTATTGATTTAACGGCATTACATAATGACAGTTAGTCCTCAAGACTTTATTATTTGAATGTGAGAAATGTAAATCATAAGACCAATAATAAAGGCTTCTTTTATTAATCCCAGCAGATCCAAAGACTTCATTTACCAGCATTCACGACAGAGAAAATCAGCAAATCCTAACATCGCTGAAGCCTAGTCCTGTTCCTTTTTGATATCTTTGTTTGAACATGGCTTCTTTAATCATCTTAAAAGTTGGCAAGTAATTTTCTGATAATCTATGATTTGATCAATCATTAAATCTCTTGCACCTACTTATCTTTTGCAAGTCTTCTCAGGAACTTTGCTTGCATGTAATTGAGGTCTGATAGTTGCAAAGGTCAAGGTTTGGATGTCTTTTTTTGTATGTAGGAGTGATTGTGGTTTCTAAAGAGCTAGAGCGGTTAATTCAGCAGGTGGGTTGTTTGACAGCGCTGTGCTCAAACAGTTCAATACAATATTCTTTTTTCTTTCACATACAGTAGAACAGAGAAGGCAGAAAATGCACACTCGACATTACTGCTCAGTTCTCTAGTGGCAGATAACCTCCCTCTTTTAAGGTTTGATTGGTTAATCTCGGGCTCCAACTCAGTGCCACTTATTCAATCCATGATACAAACCTTTGATCAATAAATAGTTTAACCTTTAAGATGTAAGGATGGACTGAGAACACACAGGCTACAGTTGTTTTCAGTGCTCTGTCAATCAAATGCTCTCTATTACTCAGTGATGCATAAAGCATTCAGTGTCCAGTTTAAAGAATTAAGACCAAACAGACTGTGGGGAAAGAATACACTCTTGAACTAGGCTCTTATGGTGAAATTTACCAAATGAGCGTCTTGTCGCGGAGAAGAACTTTACAAGTAGTTTACCTGCTTGGAAGCAATCCACTCTGCTCTGTTGATTATCAGGGTTGTTTATAACAGTGCCATTATGTTGATTCTTTGGATTATGATAGAATATCTGCAGATATCACAAAGTCAGCTCCATTATGATCTCCTCTTGATTCAAGTCATTGACTTTGATAAGACGCCAGTTAGGCTGATTGAAACCAGTCTGTTACAGCAACAACACTGGTTTTCAAAATAATAGTTCAAGTTTTGTTTGAATTCTTTAAGACATCAATTGTCATGTGTATAAGTTTTCGGTATGTTGGGCACTAAGGAGTCACCACAGGCCTGATGTATCATAACCTGGGGCTGAGGGGGGGCAGGGTCAAGCTCAACATGTTTGTCACTCTGCAGCCAAGGTCAAGCTCAATGGCATTTATATTATCAAAGCCGGGACATCCACAGCATGACCAGGGGCTTGTGGCAACCGTGTTACCCACTCTGACCGTACCCTAGGGCCAAGGCCATGCTCATTTGTCACATCCACCCCTCACTCTGCCCTGAAAGTGTGGTCTTGGTTATTTTTTTAACAGATTATTTTTCCACGCCCTCTGTGGTATGCAAGGACATCCAGAGCACGACTTGGGTTGTGTCAGTCCTCCTCCCAACTCCATGGCGCCCATACTTCAGCCTCAGTTTTTAACCTAAAAAAGTTCTACATAGTACATATATTTCTATCTTAGATTAAAGACAAATGCATGCATGGTCAGCTGTTGTGGTGATCAGTGCACCTTATGGATATTATCTAATACAATCGATAAGTCAGTCCATTCAGATGGTTAGCAACATCCCCTACAAGCACAAACCCCTGAAAATTTCATACAATATTTTGGGTGATCTGCATTTATAAATAAAAACTACTATGTTTTTTCACTCAGTCCTCACATTAATATTTCCTGGTTACCCTGTGATAAAAATTTCTAAATTCCATGTGAATAAATGTGTGAACAAAGCAGGACACATTAAGGAGAATTCCCTGGGAGCAGGCGGGGTGATGATGTTAATATCCTTAATATCCTATGACCATTGTGGTGTTAGTGCATGTAACTGCTTTTTATTTCATTTTCTGTTTGCCACATAGGGATGTTGTCAGCTGTTCTGTTGCTCCTCTTCTTGTAAATTATGTTGAAGATACCCAACAGCACATAGCACAAATATAAAAGCAAAAAACAGCATCATTATATATGCATCACTCAGTTAAAGGGGACATATTTTACCCTTTTAAGACAAGTTTATATTGGTGTCAGAGGTCCCCAAAGCATGCCTGTGAAGTTTGTTGCTGAAGTATTGGATTTTTGAGTGTCTAAAAAGCCCTCTGTGTCATCCCTGCTAAGAACTTTTTCTGTGTCTGTGGCTTTAAATGTTACTGATCTGTCTGACTCCGCCCACGACCACACCCCTCTGAGGAAATGGACGTGGCACTCCTAAAGTTACAGTGTTACAGACACTTTTATCTAGGGGTGCACCGATCCATTGGCCAAAATCGGAATCGGCGCCGATTTCCTTAATTTGGGGGACCAGTGATCGGCCGGTACTTAGATAAGATCGGTGGATAAGATCGGTTTCATATGTACCTCTACCTACTAAAATGTGAAAAATGAAAGACTAAAGGAACTGATTTAATTTAGTAGTTTGGAAAGCAATGCTCTAAACTTTTCATTTATATTTGAGAGAACTACCTCAGGTGCAGTTAAAACAACAAGTTTGTATTGTTTCATGGGTAATGTTCAATGTTTTTCAATAAAATAAGATTGAAACATTGAAGGTGTATGCTGACAGTTATTAAAAACAAAATGATACTGGCCAAAATTGGAATCGGCAGGTCAGGCTTATTAAAGATAGGTGAGCGGTGATCGGGCAGAGAATTGCAATCGGTGCACCCCTACTTTTATCCAAAGTTAAGGACCTGTCTGGGCTTTGAACCATTAATCTCCCAGACTAAAGGCAGCACGGTAACCCACTGAGCTTTCCAGCATCTCAGCTGGCAGCTGAGAGGAAGATCAGGAGAGGAGGGCAGAGCTTTCTTTCAAGCAGGGAGGGCCGACTGAACTTGGGGGTAGTGCTAACTCCCTACATGACACCATGAGGGGAAAATCTGAGAACAGCTTGTTTCAGCACACATTTTCTGAAAGGTGGAGAAAGAGAGGGGGGAAGGGAATTTCTGGTTCTTGGGGGGATTGTGGACAGGCCAGGGGCACATATTTTGGTTAGAAAAAAAATGTTAAAAAAGTGATTTTTGCATGATATGTCTCCTTTAAAACCTCATGAGCGTTATGCCCCCCCTCAATAAATAAGTAAATACTTTGGAAGATTTTAAGGCAAGTCTGTCTGACAATTTCTAGATATTTGCTAGGAAAATAACTTCAATTTTGAAACAAAGCTCAGAAAATCACAAAGCAAAAGTGCAATGTACAATGTCAGATTGGACAGTGTGATTGTAATACTATTTAATCTCCTCTCAACAGTTCATGACATAAACTGCAGTGCTTCAGTTGTGCAAGGATATAATGCAAAAAGACACATTTGCAAAAATACAGGTGGACTCCTGGTAGTGCTGAGCAATAAATTGAGTTTCAATTTCAACCACAATTTTGGCTTACACAGTTATTAATTTAGCATCCCTAAGTCTTTGTCAAATAAAACCACAATATAACTGTTGTATTAAAAAAGCAAGAGAGGCAACAAAGAGGGCTGTTTTAAGTTGGAAAAGTAAAATAATCTTGTATTTGCATTTATTAATAGTAATATTAATCGTAGTAGTAATATTATCTTTACCCCTTGTCCCATTCAGGGTCACCAGGGGCTGGAGCCAAGCAGACCTTACTCTTTCAGGTTGTAGGATCGTTATAGCTATGCTTTGGATGTTATTTTCTACAAGAAGGAGCAGCTGTTGTAGTGACCAGTGTGTAGAATGTGGTAATAATTCAAAAATCAGTGTATATCATGGTATGTATAGTACTGTGGCCTCTGTATGGTGATATGTCTCATAAAGTTGTGGTAAATAACTGGCCCTAATATAGGGCCCTATAAAATCTTTTTTTTTTTTCTCCCAAATTCTGTTTTTTTTCCGTTTTAAATCTTTGAAATTCCGTTTTTTAACCCTTCCACTTATTTTACCATAAAAATTGAGTCCCATTTATGTTAATGAGATATGTTCACTAATTAAATAGAAATAACCTTAAATTTATTGAAAGGGCCACAGCTGGCACAGGAGCCATTTTTTTGGATAACCCTAATATAAAATAACTATAACCAGTGTAACAGTCAGATATTTCCAACATTTTAAGACACATCCACGTGTATAATCACATCCTGATGATCTTTATAATGTAAATGAAGAAATTCTTCTGTTCTCTCAGAGTGTGATAGTGCCTTTATAAGAAAGTAACATTAAAGTTAAATGGTTAAAAGTAAACCTTTTACCGAAATTTCCTCTACTCTCGCAGTCTGTAACAGTCCATGCAGTTTGATGCTGCATTGTGTTCTACTCCTGACTGTAATGGTTCTCTCCTCATCTCCCTCCATCCTTGCTGTCTGTCTGTCTGCTTCATATCAGACCGCTACGGTAATGCAGACACGTTTAGGCTCATTAAGCAACCAAAGTAAACTACAGTGTCTATGGGAGAAATTATTAAGGTAATTGATACTCAAATGTAACATCATTTAGACTGCGGGCGTTTGTAGAATTTCGAGTACGTCTGACTCGAGTCTGAAGCCTCTCAGGGGTGAGTAGGTCTTCAAGTTGTGACTTCGCCTGTGTGCCTCTGGCACACACAAACCTCTCTCTCTCCGTGACTCTCTGGTGTGGTGTGGTAAAATAACTTGAAGCACGGATGAGTTTTCTTGTAGGTGCAACATAATGTCGCACTGTACTGCCCCGTGCTGGGCTACCTGATCTTTGCCGGTGTTCTGCTGCTTTGACATGCTTTATATTGTTTAGGAGGGGGCGAGGTGAGTGTTTGTGAAGTGAGGCACAAGTTGTGCCATGCTTTAGTGTTCCCCTGGAACATATTCCTCAGATATACGTTCCTCTTTCTAAAAAACACAGCATTTCAGTCAACTTCATTCAATTCTGCGATTTCCGTGTTAAATTGTAAATTTCGCTTTTATTGGCCAATTCCGCCGGCGATTCTGTTAACGCCGAAATCATAGGGCCCTACTAATAGATTGTCTAAGCCAGTGACTTTCAAAGTTTTTGCCCAGTTCACACCTAAGATTGAGCCAAAGTCTCAGGGCGCACCTTATCTATGCAAAATAGCCTCTTAAATGCATATTATAGTGTATTTAGTTGGAGTTTGGTTGTACAACACACACATAGACTTGCCTCTGCACACCATTAGGGAACCACTGATCTGAACTAACTTCATTTTTCTTAAAAAAGTTTCAAGGAGTGATATTAAAGACAAAATGTTCACTCTCTGTGCCTCAGTTTTTCCACCAGTTGCACAGGACTGTGTGAATAACTGCATTCTCCATGCTTACAAGCTGTATTTTCTTTCCATCCGTAGTCCTCCGTCTGTTTTCAGGCCATTAAAGTAAACATTTCACATTTGTTCACATTTTTTATAGGGACGCTCTAAGGCTGTGAGGTACAGGAAGCCACAAAGAACTCCGGATAAAAACAAAACTGGATCTTTTTACGATGTTGTCAGCATTTATAGTAAAACCCTAACTGTTTTGCAGCACACTTAAGCCAACATGCATAAGAACCTGGGGCTATAATTATGATGTATATGCTTTGTACGGCTGCATTATGGCTTGCATACTAATGCTGTAATGTGCTTTAAATGCTGAATCTACACTACTCAGAGCAGGAGAAGGAAGTTACTCTGTTGGGGACTTGTTGAAAGATCACTTATAAAAAAAAACGCCATATCCTCTGAGCCTCTGTGATTTGACTGTGTTAAAACACTCTAAAGCCAAGATTCCTGTTTGATTTCTCTTTCGTTTGTTACTTAATCCAGCTTGCTCGGTCCTGTGAGTATCATGAGTTTAGAGTGCTATGTTTGTCTGGCCTACATTGGAGTAAGTTTTGGAAGAAATGACCCAAGTGTTAAAACTGAAGCTAATGCCCAGTGTTGCCCCTCCCTCAGATCCGTCCAACACATCATAATGTCTTGTTTTCTACTTCTCTTCTTCCCCATTTCTGCCCTCGTCTTTCTCCCAACCCAGTTTCCACTTCTCCCCATCTCTCCCTATTTTCTCCTCTCTTTTGTCTTTCTCTGCTGCTTCATCCTTCTTCCTCTCTTCATGACGTCTGCCTCACCCCTCCCTGGTGACTTGCAGAGAAGGAAGGAAGCCTCTCCCTTTCCCCTCCTACTCAACACATGTTCCTGCTATAACGTCTGAAAAAACATAACGGCTTTGTCATACACAGCCACTTAAACCCTGCAATATACCGTATGTGTGTCATGAAGAAGTGATCCAGGAGTTCTATGTGTGATTACTTCATGGAGTTGTCTGCTTTGTCTCAAGAGGTGTTTCTGATTATCCAGCTCATTTTCACGGCTATGTATCCAAATCCTGACTCACTCCTTGACCATGACATTGTGACTCATCTTTTCAAAATAAAATACCTCGGTGTGAAATCCAGGGAGTCAAGTCAGCAGTTGTAATGTGTAATAACATCCCAGAGTTAACCTTACGTGGATTGGTGCCACGTTGCTTTAATTAGAAAATCTGTAGACAGAATTATTTTGGCAAAACTCCAGTGCTTTTAATGGATGGATCTAATTTCTGCTAAACTGCAAACCTTTGCAGTTCTTACATTCATTTGCATTACAACTTTACCAGGTTTGCACATCTTGAGGAAGTCAGTGTGTATCTCGATGATGACTTTTATTTTCCAGAAGGCCATAGTTGTTTGATTTATCATGTCTAATCTCTGAATACACATTTGTCTCTCCCAGGCTCTTATTGTTGGTTCTATTTGATTCTTAAGATGAGCATTTACTGATTGTGGTTCATGTTGCTACTTCCTTCTGAAGGTCCATGTCTTTGTTTTTGCATGCAGAAGAACATGCTGTTGGCAGTAGTCGTGGGTGTGGTGTCTCACTGCATGTGAACAAATATTGGTGAAAATCATTTTAACAGCATGACAACACTGGGGTTAAGATTTGGTTTGATCTCAGAACCAAAAACAAAACAGTTTAGTTTAAGGATTGATCACGGGGTTTTGTGCTAAAATTGACTCTTTGTTGAAGTTATGGGGGAATCAGTTGTAGACTGTCAGTCAGATAGTCTAAAAGTTCATTCACAGTCGACCTTGACCTCATCCCAAACTTCTCTTTGAGTGAACTTAATCCCTTTATATCATCTCCAGACTTCCTCCATTCATCCTGTCAGTTTTCATGTAAACATGAAGCTGTGTCATTTGGTTGCCTATTCTGAAATAATTGAGACTGTCGTCTTTTTTTGGAGAGAAGTTACTTTTTAGGCCTTCTAGTAACTGCTTAAGATTTTCAGACAGCGACATCTTTCTAGAACAACAGCATTACTGTACTTGCAATCAACCGCTCCAGGCCATTTTCATGCACAGGTTCTTTGAAATCAATGTAAACTGGTCAAATTTGGCTAAGATTAGGGGTCAACCGATTATCGGCCTTACAGTTATTGATTATTGATAATTGCCCTTATCAGTATCTGCATTTATTTTACTTTTAGTTGATAAAGTTAATTAATCAAAGGGGCCCTACTTTGCTTCCTATGCAAAGTGTGTCTTCCCTCTGGCTTTATTTTCACTCTCCACAGTCAACAAATGTCCTGTATACAACACAGTCTGACTGGCTAGATGTCACATGAATACTAGCCAATAAACACTTAATCCTGAGTACCGCTGACACAGTGAGCATATGGCATTACTTCCAGTTGCCCTGTCTCTACTGTTAGATTGTTTATTTTCCTTCATTTCTTGAACATGCAGTTTTACTTTTGCCATAATAAGTACAATTTCTACGTCATAATCAATACATATTTTAGTTTCAAATATCAGTCTCATGAATTTCTAATAATTTAGCCTTGCATACACCCATTTCCATGTTTCTCACTGGTGAATCCATCATGCAAAGCTCCCATCTGAACCATTTGGGCCCGGTTAGAAAGTGACAGGACCAACCAGCGATGAGGGGCATTACTTTCAGGCGCAAGCAAGTCGTGACGCAAGCAAGCAGCAACAAGAGGCCAGTGCAGATATGGTGGAAGACACTACCATGGATGCTGCTAAAGCACCAGTTTTATCAGTACTTGACAATGTTTCTTTGTTAAAAAAGAACAAAGAACAGCATTGAGTTGTCTTCTGTTCAAAAACGACAAAAGTCGTGTACTGACATGTCTACAGCCGCCATGGTTCGCGTTATGCAGCTCTCTATATGGAGTTTACTCCTTCGGTAGGGGCTCAACTCGATAGCAACTACGTCATGTGTTTTGTTGCTCTGATTGGCCCGTAAAGATGTGACAGACAGAACGTTCATCCAATCAATAAGGATCAGGGTATATATCAATAAAAATTAATGATCCCCATCCCTACTAATAATCTGTATCCATATCGGCCCTGAAAAACCAATATCGGTCAACCACTATTTAAGATTAGAGTTAGATGAAAGAACAAATCTAGCTGCTTGTAAGGGATGTACAGATGCATTGGTTTAACATTTGATTGGCTGATATTGGCCCTTTTGACTGACATCAGCCATCAGCAGATAATATGATAATGAAGCTATGTCAGTCGCAGATGTTTATCGGTTGTGTCCCATCAATGTAATGCTGACATTTAGCACACCTGTTGGCTGTGATCAAAACTGAAACTTGATCAGTTGTCTATTCATCTCTACTGCTTCTGTTTTGGACTGAACATTTTTAAGAAATACCTAATTTTGATCAATGATGTGTACAGCATGATTGCTTAAAAAAATATTTGAACTAACTTTTACACAAATTTCAGGTTAAGACTATTGCCCCCTCTGTGATTTGAAAATTGAAGTAGGCTATGGTGGGATTTAATCTTAATTTCAATTAATCACTGAGCCTAACTTGTGGGGAAGAAAGATAACAGCATTGTTTGGTTTGAATAGGACCTCATTACAGAGATCACACTCTCCAACAGATCCCTGCACAGTCAAGCTCCAGACAATATATTCTGATTCACCCCTATCAGACACACATTAACCACCCATGTGTGGGAAATGTGTCCATTTACATGCATCTTTATACAACAGACTGCTGACGAATACAAAAAATAAACCTAGGATGTGAGACAACTGGAATGAGTATGGGCTCATTCAGTTTCCCGTTAATTGGGATCACTGCTGACTAAGGCTGTAACGGTGCAGAATAATTTCAGTTTGGTACGTACCTCGGTTTTGAAGTCAAGGTTCTGTGCGTTTTCGGTAATTAAAGCGGATAAATAACAGGTTTTTTAAGTGTATTAAATTGTATAAAAATAAATAGGCTGAATAAATTAAAATTAAATTATTAGTAATGCTACAACCTCCTTCCAAAGGTCTTCAATTATTAAAAATATTAATAAATAAATAAATAAATTTTTAATTACTAGGTTATTTTCATTGATATATTGGCATATTTATACCCTTTCTTTGAACACTAAAATTTCCAAGCCAACTTGACACATCATCACACAACCGTAAATTAGCTTGTTAAGTATGCTAATTAGCATCTATCCTGCTGATTTCAACCTGGACCTCAGCACTGGATTATTTTTTTAACCAATGGGACCTACTACAAAGTTGGGGAGAACTTTTCACAGCCCATCTTGGCGGATAAAGAGGTTAGAGCCATGTGAAATCTGAGGATAACTTTACCTATGACGCAGCTGCAGACATGATAGAGTCTCCTCTCCCCCTTCTCCGAGGCTGGCAGTTGAAGGTACAATTTAGAATTCATTTGATTCACAAAACCAGAGCACCATTGTTATAATAAAAAGATCTAAAACTAGGGGAAATTCGTAACTGGCTGGTGAGACTTTTTATTGTTCCTCCTCTTTGCAGTGACGTTCTTGTTTGAGTGGAGCCTTTTCAAATGCTTTGATTGGTCCACTGGACGACGTGCTGTCAGCGACACAGCTGCTGAATAATGTCAGAGCTACTGTTGTTGTCTTTGGCCACAGTTGTATTTTACCTGAAATCAAAGTGTTCCTAAACAGGACACTTGTATCTGGGAATATTTAGGCTGTTGCTGTCGTTTGCTGTGGTTGTGTGGTTGCCAGGACAGTGTGACAGTGAGTTGTTCTTTGGTTTTCCATCTGTGTATGAGTTTCGTTCCACATGTATCCATTCGGTACACGTCTGAACCGTACTGAGAGGCCCATACCGAATTGGTACAGTACGACTACATGTACCTTTACACCCCTAATGCTGACCAGCCAACCATCTAATACAACACTAAACTAGTCTTCATATTTAATTTTGCCACTTCACTGTAGTAATGTCATTGATTCAAACTGTCCTAACATGTTTTTTATGAGGAGGACTAGACTAAGACTAGCTAGAAATAGATCTTTATGACTACATGCTGACAAAAAGTAGGTTTAGTTTTTGTTAAGGACACCAAAGTGAGACTAAAATGTAATTTAGCTTTTGTCAGATGTTCAAAATCCATGATACTTCTCCACGATGGGTATAACCATCTAAACACAACACATCTGTAGCTCTTTTGCCTTTCAGCTGTAGAAAGAGGGATCTGGGATTTTACAGGGTGCGTAACACAAAAATATTTTTACCACCAGATTCAAGCAGACAGTTAATCTTTTGACTATCACTTTTGACAAAAATCTAAAGAGTTTTGGTGGACTGAAACTAGTCTAAACTTTTTTGTTGTTGTTGTTTTTGTTGTCCAAAACTAGACTAAAAATGAGAAGGCTTGAAGGGACTAAAATGTGACTAAAACTAATGGACATTTTTTATTCTTAAGGTTAGGACTAAAAATACCGGCCAAAATGAACACTGGTTCCAACTTTCTTCTCTCTGTGACTGTCTGAAAGTCACATAATATATTTTTCTTGTAATTTTTTCATGTCCATCTCTCTTCCGCTTTCTTCTTTGCTTACCTTCTCCTCTGTTTCTGCTCTAAGCTGAAGGCTTGTCCATTGTCCCTGTTTGGTTCCCACTCAAGGTTTAATAGCTGGGCTAATGGTGATGATAATCGCTGTTGCTGATTTTCCCATCATTAGCAGCACAAAGCAGCTGCTGAAATGCACCTATTGTTACAATTTGATACCAACACAGGAACAGGAAATGAGTGTGTTTGTGTATGTCAGTGTAGATGTATACGTGTTTGTGAGAGGGAGAACTTAATGAGTGTCTAGAGGGAGCCTACTGGGCTCTGTTCTGCACTTTTCCACATCTTCATTTTGGTTTTTATCCTTTTAATTGGCATGTTGTGTATTTTAATGATGGATTTTTCTAATTTCTTAAGTAGTCAGGGCCATGAGGTGAGCTAAATGTTGCAGATGAGAGCAGTCTGCCCTGAATTGTTGAAATGATGAGATTTTGGACCATATATAGCTAAATAGAATTACTGCAGGTAATTTTGTTTTCTGAATCCCTCCTTTGCAATTCAGATAAATCAGACGAACATTTAGTCACAATAAAAGCTGCTGTAAGGAAGTGTCTTTTTCTTTTGAACTTTGCAACCCCAATGGTGAACAAAATACCCTTTTATCTCTTTGCAGAACCTGTGTTGTTCATGCTTTAGTTATGTTTTCAGAAGAAAAATCTCAACTCAGTCACTTTGAATCTAGCTGTGGAAAATGTAAACAAAGGCTGTTTTGGCAGATTGCTGTTAATCGTCTCATGTGACAGAGTCCCAGTGCCAGCGGTTAAAGACACCGAAAATAACTCAGTCGAAACTGGTGGTTTCTGATGGTCTCCATGCAGGTCACAAAGAATCACTAGTGCTAATTTTAGTCTGTTTTATGGGCTAATGAAAAAAGCTGGTACTAGTGATCCAGCTTTTTAAGCCCTGATACTGACCTGATACCTTGTTTTGGGTATCTGCTGAACTGATCTGATCTGTTCTGATATCATTGTCCATAAATAACCATATATTCCTGTGGCTGTAAATAGAGTTTCCTGCAACTTTTATGGACCTTTTGTTAAGTATGAGGTAGAGCCTGAAGGCACACATCAGCCAGGTTCAATCAGTGATGGATGTGAAACAGAATAAAAATTGAAGTTAGGGTTCCTTTAAAACTTAAGATCAACTGTTTCTCCATAATTCAGTGATCCATTTCCTCTTTTTTTAGCTTACCTGTTAAAAGATCACTCTGTGGTTATGAAATCTGTTTTGAAATTCAGGGTTTATTTCAAAATGACATCAACGTACCCAGGCTTTCTTTCTTAAGCATGCTCAATTTTATTACATATTCAGCCATCATTACCTTCCATTCATTTCTAATATGACAAATATACAGTAGAGCTCTCAACTTTCATATTACGTCATTAGTATAAACTAACTTTTGTAATAGCAAGTACAACCATCATACTCCCATTAAAAATAAGGTCCACTTTACAAATATCACAGATAATCTATTTGATATGATAGAGCCATAGTTTTGCTTTTGAAAAGCTGTACAGCTATAAAAGCACAATTCATTGTTTTGGACATGGTCTTTAAAACGTACCAAGATTTTTCTTTGAGGTGTAAATCTCACGAGATCATTACTGCGCAGACACCAGGAGCAGGAGCCTCCTGGTGTCACAGACCCTTTCTGTCCCGACAGAAAACATCACCAAACTGGAAATTATAAAAGATCTCAAAGACAGTCCTGCCACTTTAGAATTATTGGCGGACCAGGTAGTGAAGAAATGGGGCCGATTAGTGACCCAGTCAGATCACCGCTCCCAACCCCCTCCACGTGCACTTGGGGCCGCACATGGTACACAAACGCATTGTAAGTTGAATCATAATGGTGTGAAATGAAATGCTGCTGCTGAACACCTGTGCAGTTTCTGTGAGAATACAGTTTTTATTGTGTCCATGAATGCTCACAGACTTGCCCATAGTGTTGCTATTTTTTACTCAATCTTGGCTTTGATATGTCTTGTTCTCATCTCTCCGTGTGTGTGTGTGTCAGTCACATGTCGATCTGTTGCAGCTGTTGGCTGCACGTATCATCAATCAGAAACTTTACATATGTAGTACAATGCACCATTGTACACCAAATTATTATGCAAATGATATTTCTCTCTGATTTTCCTAAATAGTCGATGCAAATGACAGTGTAATTTTCAAGTTGTCAGCCATTACAGCATAATTTTAAATTTATTAAACAAACCTCCCAATGGTAACCATTTTTTTTTTCAAAAATAAAGAAACTTAAAATGCACTGTTCCAAATTATTATGAAACAAAGTCAAGACATTTTATAGGTTGTAAAGAACTGAAAATGGTAATTTGTTGAAAATGCAGCATTAGGAGGTCATATTTACTGAAATCAAAAGCTATTTCAATCAAAAACATCTTAACAGGCCAAGTTACATGTTAACATAGGACCCCTTCTCTGATATCCCCTTCACTATTCTTGCATCCATTGAACTTGTGATTTTTTTGAGTTTCTGCTAGAATTTCTTTACAAGATGTCAGAGTAGCCTCCCAGAGCTGCTGTTTTGATGTGAACTGCCTCCCACCCTCATAGATCTTTAGCTTGAGGATGCTCCAAAGGTTCTTAATAGGGTTGAGGTCAGGGGAGGATGGGGGCCACACCATGAGTGTCTCTCCTTTTATGCCCATAGCAGCCAATGACACAGAGGTATTCTTTGCAGCATGAGATGGTGCATTGTCATGCATGAAGATATTTTTGCTGTGGAAGGCATGGTTCTTCTTTTTTACCATGGAAGAAAGTGGTCAGTCAGAAACTCTATATACGTTGCCGAAGTCATTTTCACACCGGTAGGGACCCTAAAGGGGCCTACCAGCTCTCTCCCCATGATTCTGGCCCAAACATGGCTCTGTCACCTCCTTGCTGTCGTCACAGCCTTGTTGGGACGTGGTAGCCATCTACCAACCATCCACTACTCCTCCATCTGGACCATCCAGGGTTGCATAGCACTCATCAGTAAACAAGACTGTTTGAAAATTCATCTTGCAGTCTGAGCCCACTGCAACTGTTTTTGCTTGTGAGCATTTGCTGCTTTGTAATGGCATGTTAGCAGCTGCTTTCTCATTCCAATGAATTTGTCTGACAGAAACCTTCCTCATTATGCCTTCATCTGCACCAACCAGTGCTCTGAATCAGCCACAAACTTCTTCACAGTACGATGATCACGCTCAAGTTTTCGTGAAATAGCTAATGTTTTCATACCATGTCCAAGACATTGCACTATTTGACGCTTTTTGCCAGCAGAGAGATCCCTTTTCTTTCCCATATTGCTTGAAACCTGTGGACTGCTTAATAATGAGGAACGTCCTTCTTTAAGTAGTTTTCCTTTAATTGGGCTCACCTGGCAAACTGATTATTACAGGTGTCTGAAATTGATTTCAGTGATCCAAAGAGCCCTGAGACACAACACCATCAAAGAGTTTTATTGACAAAAAATTTAATGTTTATTACACTAAAATCCAATGTGCATAATAATGTGGAATGTGGTGTATATTGTAGCGATAAACTTAGCAAAACAAACTCAATTTGAGCACCGTAGAGCTCACTGTGTGCACACACATAACCTACACAGTCATCACATCCAGCACTGTCAAAGCTCATTTGAGAAAAAAAACTCCAAAAATCTATTTCTATAAATGACAGCAAACATGTTATTTACATAAAAAACTTTCTAGTGTTTGAAATATGGTTATCCTTAAAGAGAAGTGAATAGTTTAATTTTACTGATGCAGCTCTTTATGTTACAGTCTGTTGAAAAACAGTCTTCAAAGTACTTCCAAAATAATCGAAATGCCCATAAAAATGGAAGATTTGATTTGAAGAGCTGTTAAAATGCGTAGTTTGAGTCAGCTAGACAAGAAAAACTATGTAAACACTGATAGCCTATTCAGTACGAGATGATTTTTTAACACTTCTGAATCCAGCTGAATTGCTTTGCATTGTGACTTTCAGCTGTATAAAGGACATATTTCCACTCATGTATTAGGAAAATCTTGTCTCGTCCAGTCTCATTCACGTGGACCCAAATCTTGTCCCGCCTTGTGAGATAGGGATCTCATCACAGCCTTGCTTTGGATGCCCTGTCAGCTTAGATATTCATTTACTGTGTGGTCAATCTGCTGAAATTTAAGGTCTAAATTTCCCTTTCAAGTCTCTGTAAAGTGAAATCCAAACTTTGTGTCTTTACACACTAGATAAGGTGGAATAAGGTTGCTGTAAACATGTGAAAACACTGAGGTCTATATGTGACTGAATTTTTATTTGGACAGTTGTTGACTTCTTCCCTGGCTTGGTTTTATTTAAACAGGGCAAATATCTGGGCCCATGACATCTTCGGTCTTGATGGAGAATGACCCTGCCCCTCTAATGCTACAATGATATAAAATCACAGAGCAGTTCATCTCAATACAGTCTGTTGTTTGTTGATGTAACTGCCTTCATTGATAGTTAACAGCCGGTTACATGAGAGATTTGTACCAGAAAACAGTAAATGTAATCCCCTAACTTCTGGCTCAGAGCCAGGCAGCTGCGCTTCTTTTCTAAGAGGATTGTGTTTCTTGTGAGTGGGATGTGGCTTCATCTCATTCAACCGACACACCCACGCCATCCAAGAACAAATTTGACGGCCTCATTTTTCATGATTTTGAAGCTTAATTTGATAAACTTAGATATGTTTTTCATGGCTGAAATTTGCCCTGGTGCATTATAACACAGTGAACTGTCAAACAACAAATCTAATATAAAGCTTTTTTCATCACTTTACAGGGACTTTAAGGTAAAAAATAAGAATAGGAAGAATGGAGTGAGGTTCAGATCACTAACTGAACACTTTAGGCTCTGTAATATGATGCATACAGTATGTTATGGCTACTGTAACGACATGGAATCATCTTGTGTCTTTATAAACTTACCATAATGGCTCCAAAATGTCTTTAAATAGACTCTATCAGCTGAGGATCTATACTGGCTGCAGTGAACATTGTCAAGATATGATAATCAAAAAGATGGTACTTTTCAGCTGAAATACTCTGTACTGAGTCCTGTCATCTGTTTATGCTTTCTGCCACTCAGCAACTGGATTTCCAGAGACTTGCACAGACTGTGATGTCACATACAAGCCCTCTAGAAAATGTAATAGTTATCAAAATCTGTGTGCCTCTTGCGGCAGCATCACTCACCCTCTGCTTTCACACTGACTACCTACTGCACTAACCTGACACGCCAGATGGATGTGTGTTTCACACATCCATCTGGGAAAGCTTCAATAGGAAATGTTTGAGAAAAGGCAGAGGCTTTGAAAAATACTCAGAGTGTGATTGGATGAACGTTCTGTCTGTCACATCTCCCACGGGCCAATAAGAGCAATAAAACACGTGACGTAGCTGCTATCGAGCTGCGTGTGCGCAGTTACCGAGGCATAATGCGAAACATGGCGACTGTAGACATGTAAGTACTTGACTTTTGTTGTTTTTGAAAAGAAAACAACTCACTGCTGTTCTTTGTTCTTCTTTTAACGAAGAAATGTTGTCAAGTTCTGATAAAACTGGCGCTTTAGCAGCATCCAC
The DNA here is from genome assembly GCF_018320785.1 of Cheilinus undulatus. NCBI lineage: Eukaryota > Metazoa > Chordata > Actinopteri > Labriformes > Labridae > Cheilinus > Cheilinus undulatus. The sequence goes on along the minus strand of NC_054870.1, from coordinate 29,395,785 downwards.
GTTAATCTCTTTCTCCATAATTGCACCAGCTCTTGCTGCTGCTTGTTTACGTCATGACTCTGCTGCGCCTTAAAATATTGCCCCTCATCGATGGTTGGTCCTGTCACTTTCTAACTGGGCCCAAACGGTTCAGATGGGAGCTTTGCACGGTGGATTCGCCAGTGAGAAACATGGAAACAACAAATCCATCTGCATTGCAAGGTTACTGCTGCACTATATTTGCAAAGCAACCTAAGCCGTGCACTCTGAAATTGTCCATAGCTTGTTCATGTTGTGAACATTGTCTCTCAAAATGTCATGTCACTGGTGTGTGATCCCTGTGAGTTTTCAGCTCGTGGCCTGTAGCACGACCCCCTGGATTGGCGCATTCATGTTAAAACACTTGCAGCTTCTACTATTGCATCATGTATTCTAGATTGTGCAAAATATAAAACTTTTCAAAATAATTTATTTATTTGCAATTATGATTATGATTATTAGGGGCAAATAATCTCTATCAGCTTCAGCTTCAACTCACCGGTGAGACATAATAGGCATCAGATGACTGCTAACATCTAATATTGGCAACAGATATCTGTCATTGCTGCTCAGGGCTGACTAAGAAATCGTCTTTTTGTATAAAGCGGTTCTGTTAGGAAATTAATTTACTCTTTAAGATATGCCAAGCGAAAAACATTACTAAACAGACTTTTCTATTTTCCAGAGTATGGCTTTATTATTTTTATTTCCATTATCAGGAGATTTAGTCTAGGTTGGTTTGGGCAAATGGCTAAAATGTGTCCTGCCAACTTTGCCGTGTGTTTTCAGCTTCAGTCTGTGAGGAATCTGGGAGATTTTGTGTTGCTATATAAGCCTCTTAATGGAATTAGTAAATTACTGCACTGTGGCCCCATCATTCAACCTTTGTTTTGTTTCTGTCAGTAGTTATTAAGAAGAACATGAGCAGATGGTCTGTGTGAAGTTTTGATATTTGACTGTTGCATCTTTAGTCGTTAAATGCAGCAGAGATATCTGGGTTAGTTGTGTGATTTTCTTTGTGTACAACTTGTGCTCAAAGGTTAAGAGTGGTCCGAAAAGTTGGCATGAAATTAACACCCCACCCCCCATGTTTACAGCTCTCTGATATTTTTCTGGATGTTAAGTTGGTGGGCATGGTTGTATATGTGTGTGTGTGTGACAATGAGCGTGTTAAGGAGAACAAGGGACGCAACATATATAATTTCATGCACTGTTGCAAACACCGTTAACCATCATGTGGTTATTATTCCAGCTTTAACATCTAATTTACAACAAATTGATTTTGTTTCCTGAGAAATAACAGTATTTCAACTGTTATATTCGTATGTAGATTAAGAATGAACAATATGTTGTTTACAAATGTGATGTGGGCATGCATAATTGTCAAATCTTAGGAAGCACAATGTTAGTCACCTGACCAGAAGCGTGTCATGCTGTCAGTTCTTCAAACCACCAGTTTTGTCATCTATATGACTAAAATTTACTGTAAAATTCTCTCTGATGTCACCATCAGTAATCAGACAACTGAGCAGTCAGTCTCTCTGGATGCAACAGGCAATGCTGCTTCTGTCACAGATGCACCAGCATGATGCTGGAGACAGACACTCAAGTACGTGATGCAACATGATGCCCAAGGCCATATTTAAAGACCACTGACAACGCGGAGGGGTGTGTGTGTGTGAGTCACCAACAGCTAAAGATGGTGAATTCAGAAGAGAAAATTATTAGGCAGAAAATGTGACCTGAACAAACTGGTATGTTTTCATGGTCAGAAATGAAAACAATGATGGTGTTGTGGGAATGATACACCAAAAGCAGTGATGACAAAAGCATTGGTATCGGGGTCATCAGCTATATTGTTACTTTAAACATCAGCCTTGTCATTGGCCCTGATTTATACAATTGGATCATCTCTTCAAACTAGAAAACAATGCATGTGTTCTATTGAATCTTTGATTGGTGTAAATTGAAACACATTGCATTTATCTGGTATAATTTCCCTTTTCATTAGAAAACAATCACAGTGAATTATTAGTGATTTAGAGAATTACTGTATCAGTAATAATTTGAGGGCATTAGTTCAAATCTTGACTCCAAAAAGAAATAACACCTGTTGTGAATCCTCAAAGTAACTGGCCATGCATGAGCAATGTCTGTGTTAGAATTACTCAAATTTCTCCACCATTTGTGCAGAGTCCTGAGATTCTGTGAAATATTACTCAAAGGATTTATTGCTGAAATCTTAAACTTTTAATCCACTCTATGTTCCCTGTAGTCAGCAGGCTTGAGTGATTCAGCGGTAGTCGTTATGTGGCTGAAAAGACAATATCCTTCCTCTGCTTGAGTCTGAGGAATCACACACCACCTCTCTTTTCCTCTGTGCGGCTACAGCAATACACACACACACACCATCCATACACTGTCTGCAGTTTTCCAGAGAGTTCTCAGCACGTCTAATCTTTCAACAGGAAGAGGAGGAGTTGTGGAAGGACATGGATCTGGCCAAGACACACATACACAGGCAGACACACTTCCAGCTCTGTACAGACAGAGTTAGTAATAATATTGCTGCGTAGCTGCTGAAAGCTGAATGGTAGGCTGAAGCAAATTATTGATGTTGCAATACACTGCCATAATGTCTATGACACAAGTTCCTAGGCTTTACCCCTCTACGCTTACACTAATCATTTAAAACAATGGATTTATTGAGAGCATGCATGTGTGAGCATTTAACAGAATAATATTCAACTTCTCAGTCAGTGCATAAATGCATAACTCTATACAGCATTTTAGTAAAGTAAAATGTGACAATGAGCAGGAAAATGCTTTTTTTCTTTGTGTCCCTCCATGTTAAACAGTCTGCAGTAAATCATGGATTACCACTTGAACTGATTTTTGTTCTGCTTTTTTGTCTGTGTGTTCTCTAGTTGATGGGTTGGAAAAAGCATCAATTGCCAGCTGTGAAGTTGCTGTGGAAAGTGCCTCCAACACCCAGAATGCCCCTGGATCACGGCAGCAGCGAGGCAAGCTGTCATCATTAGGAAAACTGTTTAAACCCTGGAAGTGGAGGAAGAAAAAAACCAGCGACAAGTTCCAGGACTTATCCAAAGGTAGATTTCTTGTGTGCTGTAAGGACGTTACAAGAAGAGTAGCTTCTGATACATGCTAAGTTTCTGTATACAACATCATGTGGAGTCATGCTGAACAGAAAGTGTGAACAGTAGTGGTGTTGAGAAAAGAGTGAAGCTTGTTTGCAGCTCTCACTGATTCATTCCTGTGAAAATGTTGGCTAAACAACAAGAAAGGATAGAAGTAAACAGTAAGAAGGCATTCTCTTCTTCATGCTTACAAGGAGTTTGTATTCAGATCTCAGTTTTTTATCTGAATGTTTGCTGTACAGCTCCATGTCCCTAGGGTTTACTTCAGGCTACTGTCCAGAACAAAAACAATGTGTTGAGTTTTCTTTATGTAGGTTTAAAATCTTTGGATGCCAGGGTCTGAGGTTGGAAAATTCTAATTATTTCCACTTTTATAACACCAGTTGCTCATGGTCGACTGTACATCTGGACTTCCTTTTTTTAAATGAATTAATATTTGCATTTTCTGCTTGTGTTTATCATCCACTCCGGCCTTGTTCTTTGTTATCAAATTATTCTTTACTAGCTTTATTTGAAGAATCCCTTGCTGGATTTCTGGTGTTTTGTTTCAAGCTACACCCAAAAACACCCATATATTTTTCAGATAAAGGTAAAAATTAAAAAAAAAAAAAAAAAAACAAAAAAACCATCAATAATATGAAAGTATTTGTTGACTGTAACAGTTTTGACAGTATGTAGTAAGGGTTATATAATTCAATGCCTTAGATTCATTTTATATCTACTTCAACTTATTTAATGTTCCTTTCTGAAATCCAGAAAATGTCAACAATATTTAAAATACCCATTTACAATGTTCAACACAAGAACAGGTCTATCATTTTTTTTTTTAACACACAACAATGTTCAGGTAGATATTAAAAGTGGGAAGGGAGAGCTGTGCTTCTGTTTTTTTTTTTTTTTTTAACAGAAGATTGCCCAAGGGTGTCAGATTTAGCTCAGTTCCTCTTCTATTACTTGCTATGAGATGCTGTCATGTGCATCGTGATGATTGCAGTTGTGTTTTTTGCAATAAGTGAAACAAAGTAGCTCTTGTGCAATATTTTTGTAGATGTTTGTGTCAGTTAATGGCTGTAGCTTTCAGACTTGATAGAGGAATACTGCTGAATCCTACCCTGACCTGATGTTTATCTTGTAAGTCCTAGAGAGAAAAATCTCCACCAGACAGACGAGGGAGGAGCTGATCAAGAAAGGAGTTCTAATTCCTGACCAAGGTTAGTCTGATCACACAGTCATATGTTTTTTCATGTCTCGATTTTCATCCACAACTGCAAAATCCCAGACTTTAGTTTTATGCTTTTGGTAGTAAAAAGAACCACACGATACCTCAAAGTGGCACTTTATGAAGCTTTGTTTTTTAAGGATGCATGCAGTTAGCTGGGTAATTGTTTAAAGTAAAATCCCTCAGTAGTCTAATTAGTAATCTGATGCAAACAACAGGAAACTGATAACACTGATAGTATCTTGTAGGGAAAGTGTGGATTAGCACTATTTTGATCTAGAAAACAGGGATGAAGTTGCATGAAGGCTGTGTCAGCTTACACTTGGATTTAATCAAAGCATCGAGTAACCGTGTTGAGCACAGGAATGTAGATGTTAACCTTCACAGATGATCAAAAGCAGACGGTGCTAGCACTGCTAATATTAGCCATATTCTGTAAACCAACTTCACTCCATTTACCAATTTTTGCTGTGATCCCTTCTTAAATAGTGCGTGATTGTGACTGTTGTGGGTGATACCTTGACTTTAGACTAGTTACAGGCAAACAGATGACCATGTATGCAGGCAGTCTGGGTTCAAGTCCAGCCTGTGGCTCCTTTCCTGCATGTTTCTCATCTACTCTCCCTCACTGTTTCTGACTCTATCTACTATCCCACTCTGATAATAAAGGCATAAAAAGCCCAAAAATATATCTTTAAAAAAGTGGGGCCATACACTGCTGGTCAGGTCTGTGTTTTTGTGTATTCCAGCACATTCTGAGCAATGAAGTGACTGTTTGCAATACACAATAAAAGAAGTGAATAGTCAGTCATGTTAGGTCTCATACATCAGCTGACAAAATGCAGCTGCATGCAGTTTGGTTAATAATGTTGTGTGGCTTAGCATTTTATGCTGGTATATTAGTCGCTCTGGTCTATAGGCCCAAGCCAACATTTTAGATGAAAAAAGAGATGCACCTTGTATACTGGTTTTTATGGTAACTGCTTTTACTTCAGTAACTGTCCTTTGTCCTCTATTCCAGAGGAAACGATTGGTAGTGAAAACCTGAATGGTCATGCCACATCAACAGAAACAGCAGAGGAGGTCAAAGTTGACATTGAGTCTCCAGAAACAGTACTGGAGGAACAGGCCGTTGGAGTTGCCAGCACTGAGGACAAAACAGGTAATTTCTACATCATTTCTGTGTCAAGTTGTACTTTGATCTGTAATCTGGGGCTAATCAGAGATTTTAACTTTGGAGTCTGCATAAGTTGAGGACTTTAACCCACGATAATACTTTTTTCTTCCATATTATAAACTTTTAAAGGAATTCACTGTAGGCTCTGTCTTTAGAATACAATAAGCTCTCATTTTCTTTCCTTGGGTGACACTAAAATCATACCAAAGGAAAGTGAAAGTTACCGTCTGAGAGAAATTGTTTCCTCAGCATGAGAGAGAGAGGGGGGTTGGAGAAATAAGTATGGAAAAGATTCTCTAAAGGCCAAAGAAAAAACATTTTTTGATACAAAGAGACCCTTTATCCACTATTTTTGCTTTCACTGATCATGAAAATATTTTAAGCTTCAAGCACATACTAGTAAATGCTCAAAGTTTATCGAGGTTTTGTTTTTCTTTGTACATGCAAATTTGTCTGGAAATCTGTTTGGCTGGAGAAATGTAAATACATGCAATTTTTTAAGCCACAAAGGGGAGAAACGTCCTCTTTTGCAAGTAACATGAAACTTTAGATCCATATTCACGTCATGTGAAAATGGTTTTGATCAAATGCAGCTTTTTTTAGTTGTTGTTTGCACTGCCCTGCGATGTGTAATGCATTTGTACCAGCAGCAGATTTCTGGCTGACATTGAATCCTCTCTGGGTTCCCAGTCCAGGTCTAATGTGCTCAGATAGATGTTCCCATTATATCATCCTGCTGGAGGCATTCACAGTCTGGATGGAGCAATAATGCCTCAGGAGACAGGCCTCTGTGCTCCTGTATGATACCGCTTAAGTGTTGTGCTGTTCTCATTTCAACCCTGTTAGTATTGAACTCAGAGCCATTTGTTTGTTGATTTGTCAATACACAGAAAGGCCCAGGTAACAGGCAGTGCATGTACAGAAGCAGAGCACACATGCCTTCACACTGGAGGGAAAGTTTGATAGGAACATTATATATGCCTTGTCCCAAGGCTTACCTGTACACCCCTTTTTTCTTAGTTTAAAAGCAGACTAAACTGTATACAACTATTAAACATCATCTCTTATCCGCATTATATCTGACTCATCTCTAATCTTAGCATCTTTTTCTTGCCTACCTGCACGTCTAATTGTGCATATTCTTCCTTTATTTCCTACATCTACATCTCTTTGATTAAGAATCTGAATATCAAACATTTTTTTCTTCCCTGCTGCCTCTGATTTGCTCAGAGAAGTGTGATACTAAACCCCTCCCTCGGACAAACCAAGCCCGACTTCGAGATGCTCAAGCTAAAAAACAGCAAAGCACCAATCTGCCTGCCTCTTCCAAGCCTGTGGGTGGCGCCGCTGCCACATCCAGGCACAGAGATGGTGCAGCGGGAACTAAAAAGACAGCTAAAACCACAGGCAAGACAGGCTCATCCACTCAAGCTAAAGCTAACCCTCGGAACACTAACACTGCTGGTCGAGGTACCGGTAAGTTTGCCCAGTTTGGAGCCTGTTTGCTGCCTGCCTGAACTCCTTGCATGGAAAAACGTGCATGTTACACAGTTTGAAGATGAAGAGATTTCACATTAAGACCTCTGCACCACTTAACCACTACCTCATGCTTTATAAGTCAAGTTCCTGTCAAGTGGCTACACATAGGAATTTCCCTGTTTTCCCAGTTTGATATGACCTTTTTATCATTAAAAGATATTTCCAGTCAAGTGAGTGTTTGTGAACATGTCATGTTCACTTTTTCTCTCTCTTTTCTGAGAAAGAAGAAGTGAAATTCATTTGTAAGGCTTAAGTACACGCCTCTGCAGAACAACTGTGTATGTTTGTGTATGATGTGTGCGTCTGTATGCACATGACAGTGGTTAAGGTCATTGTAGCATGGCTGATGTCTGAGCGTCATCATTACCCATTATCCAGCCTGTGAGTGTACTTGTTTAACCTGCAGCATGATGAAGTTCAGACGCACTGATGGCCAAAGTTGCATGTGATGTTCATGCTCTCTTTTCTTTTTCTAATTTATATTCAGTTATGGGAAAGTGGGACGAGCGTTGTTACATTTGTCTTTAAGTGACATTTTAATTGCATACTCATCCTCAGGCTTCCTTTAGTAGCACACAGAGACACTTCAGAGACACATGAGCTGCTGCTCCACAGTATTACAAAGTTTAGTTCTGGATGTATGGTTTAATAGACATGATTAGGAATGGTTATTATACAAAAAGAAAAAAAATACTGCTATTATGTTTAAATTAGAGCTGTCAGATTTTTTTCTGTTGTGATTTATCCTAGATTTCAATTGTGATTTATTTCCTTTTTTTGCATTTTGATTTCTTTATCTTACATTTAAAACTGTTTTTGTTTCAATTTGGATTTCTATAGTCTTAAACTAGGTGTAATTGATTTTCTGTTTGGAAAAAGACCTGCTTTTATTTTGAAAGAACATAAAGAACTTCAAGTAGGTTAAAAATTATCACATGAATTAAGCATTGAAAAATGAGCTTGTTTTGGATTAGAAAGTAAATGAGGGAACCATAAAATATATGATACTTTCAAGGGATATTTCTGTATTTTTGAAGTTTAGTTGTTTGAGTTACGTGGTGATAGTAGTGCCATTTGGCGTGAGTGAGTGTTGCCCTTTAAACAGGCTCTGCACAATTTACCAAGTTTTAGGTAAAAATGAGCCTAAGAACAATGCTGGCTTCAATCATACCCTATATCAAACATTTTTAAGTGATTTATTTTTCACCCAGAAAGCATTTGTGTTTGGCACTATTTTGCATTGAGTGCTTCAGCTACCAGCTATGCGCTCTTCCGCCTCAGCTTACGTGAGCAGCTGTTTGTGTCAGAAGGCTTTGTCCGACAAAACATCAACAAACTAAGCTCAAATTAGTTATTTCAGTTCAGTTTTATATTTCAACAGCATGTCCTGTTTGAAGGGGCACCGCTCACTGAAATCACTGTAGGCTAATGGCGAGTGTTTTACTCAAGACCACACTATCCAAGACCAAAGTGCACTGAGATCAAGACAAGACTAAGACTTTTGGGGGTCGAGACCGAGTCTAGACCGAGACAAGCTGAGCAGGGACAAGACCAAGACCATAAAAATCAATTTTAAAAAAGCATGACCAGGTTGAGCAGTTAAAGAGCATTCTCTCTTTAATATTAGTTTTCTTTTTAATAAACTTGACAGATAAAAACAAGGTGTTTGCAACTCTTTCAGAGCACAACATTCTAAAATCTCAAATCTTAAAAAATGTATTCAACTTAAGCAGGTTATACACTGTGCGATTTCAAGGTGACCATATAACAGTCGTGACAGAATGTCAACTCATACATACGACTGAATCGCTTACGACGCATAACCATTGTGCACAAGTTGTGAGCTCACACTGTATGAGTGAAGTTGGGATGGACTGTTGATAGAAATCCACTGAGTTTCTCTTTTAAAAAAGTTTAAAAAAGAGAGGGTGAAGTGTTTCCAGTCATATCCTCTCCTGCTTTTTCTCTCTTTCTCTCACTATCTATCTCTCTCTCTCTCTCCCCCACACTCACAAACAACATCACCATCTGTGTCAGCTGCAGGTCCACGGGATAGGACTATTTCCTGCTCATTTATTTTCTTAATCATATAGCTGGAGTGCATCAGAAAGTCATTCCAGCTGTTGTTGTGGTAATTTAGGACGTTGTCTGACAGTTTACAAAGGAAAAAAAGACCCCAAAGTTCTTTATTTTGCTTGTGTTTCTCAGCTTTTTGGGTCGTAGTCAGTCCGTGGTCGGCTGTTGTCCCCCCATTACACAGCATGACAAACGACACCCAATCCGACTGAAAATCAGCCCGATTTCAAAGTGAGTTGTGTGACTCAAAATTCGTGGCTGAATCAGACAAAAATTGCACAGTATATACCCGACTTAACTTCTTATAAAAAATAAATCCTTGTATGTATTTAAAGGCCACTGACAAGTCTGGGATTATTTTAAATATCTGAAAATGAGATGTTTATCCAGATTTGTCAGGTGAATGAGGCCTAAAGTAAGTGTTCGGGGGTATTTCTCACAAGATGGACTGATGCCCGAGTTTTTGCAGGCTTTTTGCTGTTTTAGCAGGTGCGTCTCCTCATTTTCACACTAATGAAAGTCGAAGAATAGCAGATCAGTGGTGGTCTCGACTGGTCTTAATGGAAAATCCCGAGTCCGGCCAGTCTGAGACCAAGACAAGACAGAGTAAAAATGCTCTCAAGTTCGAGACAAGACCAAGACATTCAAAATATGGTCTTGAGACCGGTCTCAAGACCAAGACTATTCCTCAGTACTACAACACTACTAATGGCACTACTATCATTAAGTATCTTATATAGCCCATCTTCAAAAGTTCCAAAATATCCCTTTAAGGAGCAGTGGTGGACTTGTTTTACATCGCTGTCACTGCAGGGCGACGTTTCAGTGGTTTAACCAAAGTGTACTGAAAAGTTAACGTACTAATTATGGACCTTACTTAATCATGAATGTTAAACTTATATAGTTTAAAACAAAATCATATAAATAATATGTACTGTCTATTCAACATAATTAGTCTTAAATGGGTGGCAGAAATTTCTTTTATTTTGATTTTTTTTAATACTGGATGCTTTTTGGTTTGCATGATGGCATCCTTGATTGACACAAGTCAAACAAAACACATTTTTCTACCTTTGCACAATTGGAAATCTGTCTTCCATGCAGCAACATACTATAACGTAAGGGAATAGATAGACAGACATGTTGCAGCCTTTGAGTCATGTGCAGACAGCATAGTGCACATCACTAGATAACAGTGAAAATTGACGTAGATGTTGAGATGTTGTGCTCTTTATGTAGTTCACAGTTACCTAAATAAGTCCTTCTTGAGTAAGCACTCACTTACATCAATTAAACTACTTTGCCATCCAGCAATTATTAGCATTAGCTTTCCTTTTTTCTAACGTACAAACATGAACACAGATCCTGTAAACTCTGCAAATATCACTTCAGGCTGTTTAGATTTCTGTGTGGTCCTTCGCTGTCGTTCCTAACAATTCTAACAGCATGCTGTCTGCACATGACTACTAGGCTACAGCAGAGTTTATCTACTGCTTTTGTAGGCTGACACGGATACTCTCGTCCAGCTGGCAGAGAAATTTTTACTTATTTCTATATCTCGAGGAACTACCTACTTATTGTCAGATAACAAAAATGAACAACACTTAAAAAAGGTTAAGATATCATTTTGTTTTGACTTAGGGAGTTGAGGACATCATTGGTCTAACTATAACCACATTGACACACAGAAAACAGGTTATATTTAGACTGTCTGCTTTTCTCAGACGGTTGGAGTGGTGCTCCTAAAGGGTAGTGAATATCTAAGTTTATTTTCCCTTTCTCCTTTTTTTCTTGTCAGTTAAATCTTCACACCCAAAGAAGACAGGATCAGCAACAAAAAACACCCCTGTCTCAACTTCAAGCTCCACTTCCACCCCTCGTTCTCGCGTGTCTAAAGACACTGCAGCACAGACAGCTGGGACAGATGGAAGGACCAGCCGGAAATTAGACACTCCCACTTCTTCCTCAGTACCTCAGAAGGCCTCTGCAGAGACTCCTAGCCAGCCTGGGGAGCTGAAATCCTCCCCCCTATCCTCAGACACCAAGGCAGCTGGCTCATCTAAAGCCTCGGGTTGTGAGACAGGGGGGACTCAGACTGCTTCTCAACCTGGTCCTGGGACTAAATCTCCTCCTAATGCCTCTGCTGTGGGTGAGGACAGCCTTAAAGATAAGGCTGCTGAAGCCCCAGTCCACACTCCCCACATCAACTCTGCAACGGAGGACACCTCCTTCACAGAGGGAGATACTGACAGCAGCTCAAAGGGGGAGACAGGGGGGCGGGCAGGAGGGGAGGGAGGAGAGGAAGAAAAGAAGATACAAGAGGGAGAAATGGAGTCTGCTGTGGAAAATGGCCCAAGGTAAAAACTTTGTTTTAACATAGTGTATCTACATAGTAGTCATAGAGATAGAAAAAATGACTTAGCATATAATAAAAAAGTTGACATACTGTTTTATTAACAATGTGAAATAATTTATCGCATTTTGTGTTTATTCTCTACAGATTAGCTGAAGGCCAACCTGAAAAACCAGCAGGCCTCTGTGTGAACATGGAGGAGGCCATGGTGACGGTGATCCCTGATAGACCAAGAGACAGCACAACTAGTGACTCTGACTCTGATGGACCAATCATTTACCGCAGTGAGGAGGAAGAGGAGGAGGAGGATGAGTACACAACCAGTATGTCATTAGTTTTCAATTACATCAACAATAATGAAAATAATTAGATAAAAAAACAGCATGTTATATGCAGAACATGAACATACATTAACAGGTTAGCCCCTTGTGAATACAAGCTGTCAGCTGTGACAGGAAGAGGTGCAGAACGATTCTGTCTCTTCTAAAAATGTGCAAGTGTTTGTGAAGGACTATGATTTGCAATAACAGAGTGTAAAACAGTTTGCCAAGAGAGTATGTTAAAGTAAAGTCACCAAAATTCTGCCTTATTATGTAGGGATGCACAATAATATTGGTATGATATTCTGTAGGTATCCGCAGATATGAACATTTCTGTTGATATTTTCCCATGATTATATGCTGTATTAGCTGTAAATTTTGGCCATACAAACAAGTAAGTAGAGTTTTAGGCTGCACCAACAGCCCTACATCAGCTTAAGTCTTTTTCTTTATTCATCACCATCATTCTTTACTCTTTAAAGCCTGCATGCATCCTCAGACTTTAAATTGAATATTTTAATGACTGAAGTTTTAGGCCTGAAATACATTTAAATGTCAGTATTGGTATCAGCTAAAATAATTTGTAAATATCAGCATATCAGATTTTGGCAAAAATCCAATATCGTGCATCCCTATCATTTTTTCATCCAGAAGTTGAACAAAAAAAAACCTTTAGCTCGTGCTGCCAGTCAGTAAAAACTGAATCATGATAATCACAGTACAATTAAAGTATATTACCGTTTTTATAGTATATTGCAACCCCTTTTAAGATCTCTAGACTGATTTGATGAGGCCCAAATAATTCATTTAGGGATTTTGGAATGGCCAATCAGATTTCAAGGGTGGCCCACGGTACCCTGGCCATGTCTTGGATCTATCCTTGCAGTTGAGCTAAAATTACCTGAGCCCATCCAGCTCATCACTTACATTAATTAATGTTATGCATATAGAGGTATATCTTACGCAACATCATGGATGGAAACATGAGGTCACTCAGACAACTACAGTTGTACTTGGCACAGTTAAAGCCTGATGTTTCCAAATAACCCAGATTTGAACAAATAATCATAATTCAAGCTTCTCCTGCCTAAGCATTGAAGACATTGGCATACCAAAAGCACCAAAAGCAGAAGGTGCATCTTTTGCTGGCTGGTCTAGAGGTTCACTGTCTTCTTAAATGACAGTTTTGAAGTCAGATTACATCACTATAATACCTAAACTACATCTCCACATACTGCTAATGACTCAATGTTAATGACGCTGATTGCTGGAGATAAAATTAGACTTGAGCGTGTACAGTTTTTTTAATTCTAGCCCAAAGAACTAAAGGAGCATCAAGCTTTATAATCAAAGTTTTTATGTCATCTCTTCTGTCTTGAAGAACCTGCATTTTTCTGCTGCACAGTTACAGTGATGTTTCTGAGGACTAATCATAGTGTGTTCATTGCTTATGAAGTAGGAAAGTCATGTTATTACTTTGTGTTAAAAAGTAAACATCCTATCAGGGTTTCTTCATTACTCAAAAATGTTAAAGCCCTGACATTGACAGCCTTACCTTGAACTAAATGTGATCTAGTTATCTTGGCTTGCATCCATGACAAAAATCCTGTATATTTTTGGGGATATCCCTGATTGCATCGATGCCATTTCTTGTTGCAGATTTTGATTAAATAGTACTATATTTGATGGTTTATGATAACTGTTTGGCATATGTTTTAATGCACTGCTGTATCACCAATCCAAAAAGTTGAACTCTTGAAGTTCTGATCATTTGCAGCTGCTCTGCATGTTTTACAGGATGTTTCAATAACCCACAAGCAGCTTATTCTCCTTGTTCTCTCCCTGTTTTAGGCAGTCTGGCCATGAAGATCCGCCGAAGAGACACCCTGAACATCAAGCTGGGGAATCGACCCAGTAAGAAGGAGCTGGAGGAGAAAAACATCCTGCCGAGAAGCTCAGAGACTGAGAGACACGAGCTTCGCCAGCAGATAGGCTGCAAACTAGTCAGGTACACACAAACACTCTTTCTAGTGTGAATTGTACTAAGTGTGAATTTTCACTGCAGATTTCACAGAGCTGTGGGGTCATAAAAGGGATTTCTAGTTATTTTATTTGGTGTATGTGGGTGGTGTACTGGCACTTATAATGCAGAAAAATCTGGCTGAAGTGTACTTAACTTTTTCATGATAAGATGAAAAGGCTTATACAAAAAGCCTTTGGATTAATAACAGAAAATAGGTGTAAAATGATCATTCCTGTGATAATTTATAATGTTTTTTTGTAGTGGTCAGTGTCATTTTATGTTAATTTCTTTTCCACATCTTGTATTCAGAACAAGTTTCTCTTTTCAGGCGCCTGAGCCAAAGACCAACCACAGAGGAGCTGGAGCAGAGAAATATCCTCAAACGTGAGCTTGTGAAATATTCTATTACACCAAAACACAGAGGAGTGATGCAGTTTATTTCTATCATGAACTTAAATATGAAAAGAATCATATTTTAGTTGCAGCATTATCACAAAAATCAACATCTTTCATTACAATATGTTTACAAATGGTTCACTGGTATTTAATCAATCAATTTAATCCCTAGAAGAGCAATCTTTGGGAGTAGCCTGTGTATGAAAAACAAATAGGAAACACAGCAAAACAGAAACTGAATAACCTGGCACAAAAGCTAAAATATATAATAAGTCTAAACTGTGAACTGATACTGAATAGACTACTCCTTGAATGAAAAGACAGAATGAAAGCACACCATTATATCTGGATCTCCAATATTTTGAGTATTCACAGCTACTTACCTTAAAAGACAACTCCGTTATTTAAATTATTTGATTTCTATGCATAATATCAAAAAAGTCATCAGAGTTCAGAGGCTGCAGACACAACTTTCCTAACAGATGTTTAATACCCAGAGGGTTTGTTGTTACTGTTGCAAAGACAGGAGTCCACCTTTTAATTAATTTTTGATGTTTTAGACCAGGATGTCCAAACAGATCAGATATACAGATAAACACTTGATATATGTTGTCAAAGGTCAAATTGTGTTTGTTCCTCTATCTTGTGAAACATCACTTGTTTCTGTGGTATCACTGATAGAACCAGAGGCAGTGTTACTGCACAGTTCATCGTGGCAACAAAAAATTAAAAACTTCAAAATTCAGTTTTCATTTTCTGTTGCTGAATTCATTTTAAGTCTTTACACATAAGAAAGGTGAAAATTGGTTAAAAAGGCAACAACAGTTGTCTATGTCTATTTAGCATGATGTGTGAAATGTTCCTGGTTATTGCTGTGTCTATTTTCCACTGGTGGTAGCAACAGATTGCCAGGTAAGACCATGTTTCTCATTTATCTGATCGCCCAGACAGATATCAGTCTAAATTGTGAATTACTGTTGATTAGAAACTGTGTCTCTAATTCCCTTGAGCCTTGAGCAACAGGGTTATATTTAGTTTCATGATCCACTTCATGACCCCTCTTGATTTTTTCTCTATTTACTTTGTTACAAAAATAATAAGGGTTTTCTTTTAAGAGTAGTTTGTTGAGACTACATAATGCCATGTGTACATGCAGTACCTATGAAAAGTATTCAGTACCTTGGATATTTTTAGTGTATCCATCCCCTGACTGTTACTTTTCAAGAACCTCTTCTCTGAGTTGCTTGGGGTGTTCTTCAGGAACAACATCAGGAATACTGATTAACCAGTGACTGGACCTTCCAGACACAGATGCCTTTATACTATAATCACTTCAGACACATTCACTACACTCAGGTGAACCCCATTTCACTATTTGTGAGACTAGCAACACCAATTTGTTGGGCCTCTGTGAGGGTGAATATTTATGCAGTCACTTATTTTACATTAAATATTTTTATTTAATTTACTTTGTAGAAGTCTGTTTTAAAAGTAAAAGTAAAGATTTTTTATGTCAAAAATGGACAAATGATATTGACCATGATTGATTTATAAAATTAATAAAAGGGTGAAATATCCAAGGGGGTGGGTACTTTTTCTAGGTATATTGTTGGTGAAAATGCATTCACAGTTTATGAAACTTTTCTGCTGTTTTACAAATACACAGTGTCTACAACTCATTAAGATTTAAATGTAGTGAAAATTACCATTTAAAAAAGAAGACACAGGTCTTCAGTCATATTTAAAACAATGGCAGCTGTGAGAGAAACAGAGCAGTACTGGTACATTGACAATGTATTTGTTCAAATTAGACAGTGCGTAGTAGTCTGAAACATGTGGTCATTCAAAACAACAAACTACTGACTGCCTTGGAATAGGGTGCCATTGTTGGGTTATGAAATGTTATTTTCTAAATCGTTTGCATAATGCAAATTGTTGCTGTCATGCCACAATGTCTTATCATCACCATTATCACAACTTCTTAAAAAAAGGAAAATAACAGTGTAATTTTCACATTATTAAACACTGAATTTTCATAGTCAGCATTATGCTTGACATGTTGTATTAGTTAAATTTGGAAAAACCCAATGAGAGATGTAAAAGGTGACCAATAGCACTGATTAATGAAAAAAACAATCTTAATTGTGAAAAATACAGATAGGAGTTTTTAAAACTCTGGTATTGCCTAACATAGTCTTGTCTTGGTGACGTACCCATGTCTATGACACACCTGGAGTTAATTTCTTCCATATTACAATCACATCCCGATAAACTTACCATCTGCATCTAAAGGATGATGTCTAAATAGATCAGTGTGAGAGAAAGTATAGTTTCTACCAGAATGCGAGTTTTCTTTGAGACTGTTTCTAGACTTACAGTAACACTAGGTATTGACAGCTGACTGGAGTAGTAATTACTTTGTGCTCATACAGCAAGATTTTGCCTTAATCTTTTGATACTATAAATTGTCTGATGAACATTCATCCTCGATCAGCTGTGTGCCAAGTTTGAAAATATAATAAGACAGATTTGCTCAAACTTAAACCTGTAGAAGTGACATGTAGAAAATGGTTCTTCTGCAGTGTCATTATGATTGGGAAAAGATTGATATCTCTCCTGTACTGTGAATCCCTACCATTTTTTATTTTAATCTCTGCTGGGATCATTAGAAGTCAAAGAGTTCACCAATGTACCAGGCTAGGTCATCTACTGTTTAAACAAATGTCCATGAAGACACCATAGCAGGAATGCATGATGGATTCAAAACAGATAATACTTTTGGCTACAGACTCAAGTATAAACCACCCTGGTTTCCATATATCACACTGTTTCAAACCACAGAAGAACTTAAATGTAGAAACTCCCATCATGCTGTTGTAAATGCAGGCAGAAGTGTGTAGCACAGACAGAATGTGTGAAATGACTCATTTTGTTCTCTGTGTGCAGAAAAGAATGAAGCAGAGGAGCAAGAAGCCAAGCAAGAGATTAAAAGGAGACTCTCCAGAAAGGTACTGTAAACACACGTATACACACAGGGGAGAACTGAAAGGACACAGTGGGGCTATATATAGCCACTAATATGTTTTGCTCCACCTTATGAGTCATGTTAGGAGACAGAAAAGATGCTCTGTGGAGAGATCAGTCCATCTAGTGGACACAGATAGAACTAAAGATTGTCCCTCAGATCAGAAGTTGATTATTTTCTTTGTGACAGATGCACATTTACAGCATAAATATAGTCTAAAAATCAAAGTAAAAGCACAGTTTTGATTATCTTTTATTGACTTTTCTTCCTCTGTTTTTGTGTGTGTGTAGCTGAGTGTGAGGCCGACGGTGGCAGAGCTTGTTGCTCGCAGGATTCTTCGGTTTAACGAGTACGTGGAGGTAACAGACGCCAAGGATTATGACCGGCGGGCAGACAAACCCTGGACACGGCTAACTCCTGCTGACAAGGTGATGTATATATGATACTAAACATGGTATATTGTTCTGGGTTTTTTTTCCTCCAGCTTTAGGTGATCAAAGGTCATCACTTGAAGAGTGAATGTTGAAGCAAAAGATGTGAGAAAAGCAGTGCATTTTCTGCTCCTTCACTTTTCGAAGGCAGCTTTATAAACAGTGTTTATTTCAAGGATTTACTCTTGCTCAACCAACAAGAGATTTAGTGAGACCATGCACTGTTGTTTGGCAACACAGCTCAACTTCTTGTTAGTGTTATGATTCATTAAAAGGGGTGGTGGATGGAGTAGCAGCTTTTTGCAGGCTGTTTGGGGGTTAATCCACTTTAGACCCCAAAAAACACAAATTTACTCCAAAGTGTCTTTGTGATTTCAGAAAGTGACATCCACAGTCTGTTGTAACAATGTAGGGAAACACATATTGTGTACACATTGTAACAAAATTCCCTTTGTTCACTTTAAATTAGATGATAAATGTGTGTTTTCATGTCTTTACACAACCTCCTTGTATGAGGGAAAAGCCCCTTAGAGTGTGCTGAAGGATAATTTATATGTGAATTCTGCCCTCTGTTGTTTATGTGCAGAACTACAAATGATACAGAACAATCACAGAAATGGCTCATTTTATTGCTATGGTTGTTTGGTGATGACAGGCAAGAAACTTAGTTGTCTTAATTAAACGGAAAATACGGCTTCTTAGCAATCCCAAGACATCAAGCAGAGCTGTTAAAACCAGTGTTGAATCAGCCGTTCATCAAGTTTCAGAGGTGATCAAGTCTCCAACAAAGTTAGATTTCAATCTCACATCTTTCCTGGAGAAACTAAGAAATAAATGGCAATGATTTTACCTGAACTCTTATTCAATAAATAGAAGGAAAAGGAGACAAAAAGGCTACTCTCTCTTATTCTCCTGCTAAGTTCTCAGTGTTTGCCATTCAGAATCTAAACTATGCAGCTGACATATATTCTGAACTATCTGGCCTACACAGTTTACATAGATTTGTTAAAACAACTATGCAAAGTAATGCTGGTTTTGTAGGCAGGCACCAATGAATTACAGAGCAGTCTGCAGCAGCGGAGATTTAAAAGTGATTATGTTGGGCTTGATCCAGTCTGAAGGCAGCAGTTCTGTTTTAATCAGCCAATCAGACACAGCACCCAAATCAGCATCTGATTCACAGAGACGCAGGCATATTCTCACCGACGCACTACAGGGGGAGAAGACCAAGCAGCACATCCTACGGTAAACACAAAGAAATTAACAATACACAAATATAGCACCCATTTTTGGTTGGGTGTGTGTTTTGCTGAGTGACGGTTGCTGTGTGTGTCAGCTCCAGCTCATGCCGTCACTGCTCTTACACATGGGGCTTGTGTGTTGCATATTTGCTGTGTCTCCCTGCTCTCACAGTCCTGTCTTTCTTCATAAGTTTCACCACAGTGAATCTCCCTACAAGTGACTTGATTCATTGCACAGCCAAAATGAGCCAAAAAAAATCAGAACAAAAGCAGTCAGTAAAAACTCAGTGTGTTTCTCCACAGAAATATTAAATTGGGCTTTTATTTTAAAAAAGCACAAACCAGAAGTGTAAACACACTGCATTTATCTTCCCTGGCATATTCTACCAGTGTGGAAACTGAAAGCTCAATCAACAGTTTAAGCTTAGAGAACAACTTTATTAGACTCAGGCATTTCAGCTTGTGGCCTTCACAATGTAAAGAAACACACTGCAAACATATTCTACATATATTGGCATACATATCTCCTACAACTGGGTAAATATGGCCCTCTGTTTATCATTTGGCCATCTGTTTTCTCTGAGAAGCACGTGTCTCTGAGTAAAAATAGGCAAGCCTGCTATGCTCTCAGTTCCCAGTGTGAAAGATTTCACACTCATGCATGCAATCTGAAAGCACTGACTCGTTAACATGCAAGAAATCAAGGTGTGATGCAGCTGCACCATGCACACAGTCTGAAATGGCTGTTAAGAAAGGGTCATAACTGCTGGCAAATGTTAATTTACCAATTTCCACTTTGAATAGGATTGCGGGTCATTCTCATTCAATGAGAGGTCACACACTGAATGTGATTAAGGTACAGGTCACTGTGAGTTATAGCTGTTTGTGTGTGTGTGGAGGATAGGTGGCCTTGGCCAGCAAGGTGCATTTATTTACATCGTTTGTGCATGTGTTTTCCTCAGGCTGCTATCCGTAAGGAGCTGAATGAGTTTAAGAGTCGAGAGATGGAGGTTCATGAGGACAGCAAACATCTCACCAGGTACTGCGGCTATCAGTGGCTCTTTCTATTTTATCCAGCCAACACGATAATTTAAATTTCATTAGAAGTGTAAATCTGGCTGTTGATTAGCTCAGAATAATCAATATTTAAATGATCCTGGTCTCCTGAAACTGTTTCCTCTCCTCACATTAAAGAAAGGATGTTAAGTATATATACCCTTGAGTCAGCTCTAGTTCATTAGCTGTAGGTATTGATTGGTAATAAAGTGAAGTTTCCCTCTCATATATAAGGTCTGCACTACTTGTTTTTGTTTTTAATCTCTATACAAAAGGAGGAAATTTTAACAAGTAGAATTTACAGTTTTGAATCAGATATAAATCTGAATAACGTCTGCACATGTATTCTTTTGCTTTGATCAATTGTCATCAGAAATGTCTTAATTTTTGTCCCTTTTGTCCTCTATGTGACATCAATTCTTTGTTTTTGTTTTGTATTGAAATGTTGTATTATTGATGATGCACTTCTGAAAAATCCCATTGTAGATCATCATAGCTTGTTTTGCTGTTGTGCTTTCTTTGTTTGTTTTTTAGCCCTCAGGAGAACAGTTAAGCTCCAACAATATGAACTTTGTTTATTTTACATAATAACTTTGGAAAACAATAGTCTCTTTATCTTCTGCTGCAGTGTTAAGATCAATCATAGTTCTTGATCAAAAACAATCCAAAGGTAACAACATATTTGTTATCTAGAACTTTTCATGACACTTCAACACTACCGTGAAATTATTTTCAAAAGTCAGCTGAAAAACATTTTTATGCCGGTTGGAGGTCCTATTGGATCAAAAATAGCTATAGTAGAGAGTTAAATGGATTTACTTTTTTGGATGTTTACAGTGTCAATTCATAATAAAAGTTTGATATTTATGACAACGAGAGCATTAATGGATTTCAGTGCCACCCAGAAAGCCAAATAATCTAAGTTACTGTTTGTTTTTTTTAGATTCAAGGTCCCTCCTCTTTGTCATGAGTAACAATATTCATCATTCTTAGCCATTGTATCTATAGCTTTATCCTCATTTATGATATTTAAAGCTCTTAAATCTCATGTGAGGCCTATTATTTTGTTATTATTCAGGCTTAAATTAATGCTGATGCTCCTTTATGACCTACTAAAAACAAGACCATCAGAGTCAACATAAACTATATCTGTGTCATTTTTATATCTGTCTTTAATGCCTGAGAAAATTCTGCTAGGGGATCAGTCTTGTGTAAAATTTTCAGCCGTACAACATCCAAGTTGCCCTTATTGCACATCTTCCATGGTAAAGATTAACAGTGAGTGATACAACGCATTGGTAAAGCATTCTGACCCCCTTGAATTTTTTAAATGCTCTTGTGTTGCAGCCTGATGCTACAGTTGTAAAAAACATTTGTATTCTCATTAATCTACACTTAGCATCCCACAATGACAATGTGAAAACAGAATTAAAGAAAACTTGCCAAATTTACAAAAAAATGTGAAATATCACATTGACATAAGTATTTAGACCCTATGAAATTTAGCTCAGTTTCTTCCCATTTCTCTTGATCTTTGCTGAGATGTTTCTACGCCTTGATTGGAATCCACCTGTGGTAAATTAAATTGATTGGACATGATTTGGAAAGACACACACCTCTCTATAGAAAGCCTCACAGCTGACAGTGCATATTGAGGCCTGTTTGGCTTTCTTGTGGAGATTTTGCAAACTCAAAGTTGGCTTTTATGTGTGTTGCACTGAGGTGAGGCTTCCATCTAGCAACTCTGCCATAAAACCAGATCTGTGGAGGGCTGCAGTGATGGTTGTCTGGAACTCTGCCCCTTCTCCATACAGGAATTCTGGAGTTCAGTCAGAGTGACCATCAAGTTCTTGGTCACCTCTCTTACTAAGGGCTTCGCCCCAATAATTCTGTTTCTAATTTTTTTAAATTTGCAAAATTTTCTAAAGTTATGTTTTAACTTCATCATTAGGGGGTACTGAGTGTTTGTAGATCAATAAGAATATTGTTTTTTTTTTTACTAGCATGTGGCTGCAACAGAACAAAATGTTAAAAAGTGAAGGATGGTCTGGAAACTTTTCAAACGCACTGCTTATTTGCTTGTTAGAGGAAAGCAGGTTGACACCTATGGGATAAAAACAGGTAACACAACACCTCTCAAATTCAGCACTAAACCTTTTCACTATACAATATTTTAGAAAGGATAGTTAAAGTGAAATTAGAGGAGAAAAGAGCAGGTTGAAGAGATGTTTTTTTTAATATTGTTGGGGGTACATGGTGTGGACAAGAACAGGGATTTAATTATTCCTTTACACAATATATCTTACATATATTTAGTACTGTGCAGAAATATAGGCATGTTGGGTCAAAAATTGAGGCTGAAGTAAGGCGTAGATGTGGTGAGTAAGATGCCTGAGGGCACCATTGGGCGGGACGGAGAATGGACACAACCCCGGTTGTGCCCTGGCTGTCTTTGCATATTACCAGAGGCATGGGAAAAATAATCTGTGAAGAAAATAACCAAAGTCCATACCTTAAGAGTGGAGTAAAGGGCGGATGTGGCGAGTTACAACAGCCCAGGGTGCTGTCCAGGCAGAAAGCAGGTTGCCACAAACCCCTGGTCGAACCCTTATTAAAGGTTTTTAGCAGGATGTAACCTTTTTATAGGTCTAAAAACTTATTTATTTTAATAGATTTGCTTATTCTCTGCTGTTGTTTAGGTGAGTGTATGCATACTATTCATATTAACTGATGTCCTGCTTTGTTGGACCTTAATAACAATCAACAAAAGATGAACTCCAACAGTATCATTATAACAAAGATGCCAAATAAGCTCAATACATAGATGAGAATAGTGCTAGTTATCACATGATATCTATAGTAGTTGAAGCAGTTGAAAACATGGCAAATTATTGAAAACAGACAATGATATAAAAGTCAAGAAAGAGACTAAATTCCTGGACTAAAGCCTGTGTCTCTTTGTTTTCAGATTCCATCGGCCCTGATCGTTCTCACTGCCAGCTGGACGTCAGCACCATGAGCTCTCCGGTCCACAGCTCCCAGTAGTTTCCTCCCTCCACACCCTCTGTACACAGCTCAGTCCTCCCTTCCACTTCACAATGATACATATTTCTGTCTGTAGTGACAGCTACAGGTGTGTCTTAAGGCCTTGGCCATCCATGGACACTGATGAAACATTTGCACAGATCTATCAGAACAGTGGTGTGTATAGCACCCTGATTATTTATTGTAGATGGCCAAAACTTGCTGTTGTATCTTGTATTTTTGTTTTGTTTTGTTTTCGTTCACTTCAGGCTTTGTAATAAGATGATGCAGGGGGGATAAATGAGTTAAATTACCCTCAGAGTAGTGAATGTGCTCTGTTTGTCAGAGTTAGTGTACTTGCCAAGGTATGCCTTGTCAAAAACTGCCAAATGGCCAAATATGGGCATCCTCCTACAACAGGAAATGGGAGTGATTGGATGGTTGCCTGCTGATGTCAGTGCCTGTGTCATAGATCAGAGGGGAGGAAAGGCAGTTTGTTCTGCTGTGTTGTGCCTCATGGAGCTCAAACCGATTTACTGCAGTTGATTTTTAAACCTATTTAAAGTATATTTGCCACTAGAGGGCACTGTATCATAAGAGATGTAGACTGCATGGAGAAGAGCTGCTCATGTAGATGAAGGGTAACCTGCAAGTGTTATATTTGTATCTGCTGAAGCTGAGGGGTTCAGAGGACACCTAAGGCTAGAATAATGAAGTGCAATGAATATCACTCCACTTTTAGCCAATTGTAATGTCTCAGCGCTCTAACTGATGACTCGTGATGGTCACGTACCATCAAACATCCTGGGATGAATTATTGAGAGCCGACCTTTGAATATGATCTGTAGAGGTTTTGACCTAAGTTATTAATTTTACACCTTTGGTGGGAGTTGTCACTCAGAGTGCCTATCAACAAGCAGGAATTTGATTGTATGTTGATGTTTTTACTTGAAATTTTACCAGTTTGATTTTGATTTAACTTTGCAGAATTCATTATGGGATTTCATTCAGGTAGTTTGGAGAAGAAAAGGATGGAAAGCACATTATTTTCTGTTACCTTGAACTTATTTTGAAATTTCTTGTCAGTAACAGATAATTAGCTACATAAGGAGAGACTTCTTTTCAAGTGTTCCTTTTCACCTCATCCTAACATGAACCCCGACTTGGTTCTGATTTTAATAAAACAATTTGGCTTCTGGCAACAAAATCATAAAATTAAACTGAGAATTTACATTTAAAGGAATTATTGAACATCTTAGAAAATATACAATAAAATTAAGAGTTATTTTTAAGTAGACTAAAAAAGGCATTCATCAGGTACAGTTGTCATAATTTGTTAGTCATTTCAGTATTATCCTAAGCAATAATACCATAATTCTTTACATTTTTTGTTTTTATGTTTTTCAAGAGGTTTTTTTTGCCTTTGTTACACTTCCTGATCTTGCAATTCACACAGGCTCCCCAAAATTGGATAATAGAAGCTTAGAAAATTGTTGGCTCGTCCGATGAGTTTCAAACTCTGCCACAACACTCAAATGGTAGGATGAGGATCTAGCATAAACAACAGAAAAGCCTGACAGGACACCAACAACCATGGCCCGTTCAAAGTCACTTAAATCCTTTTTTCCCCAATTTTGATGCTTGGTAGGAACTTCAGCAGATCATTTTTACCATGTCTGCATGTTCAAATGTACTGGTTGCTTAGGGCTTTCCAAAGATTTATGGAGTAGTACCCCTGTAGAAGAAAGTAGCCATCCAAGCGGTCTCAGAGCTCACCCCAGGCTCATTAAACAAAGATAGGCACAAGTAATAAGGGGGGGGGGGGTCTTCCCACAGGAAATTTTGAGCATCTTACACTAAATTCCCAGCAGTCTAGTGAATATAAAAGCAACAATTTGTGGGGAGAATTCAAATTTGTAAATGAAAATATAGATATATTAAATGTTAATTAAAGGTTCAGTTATTTCATGCATGAAGCATACATTATTAAAAAATTTGATCATTTTTTTGCATGGTCATTTTAAAATTGACTGGCTCAATGCAAAAGGCAATCTTACCAAAGAACTGTTTACCTTCTAAAACACTTAAAAGAAGACATCCAGAGTTCATGTCACAAATCTTACATGACAGCCCAAAAACAAAAATGTTAAATAGTGATTTTACAAAAGAAAAGAAAGATGTTTCCTCTTGAATTACTTGAGTTCATGTCAATCAATCAATCAATCAGTCAGTCTTTATTTATATAGCACTTTTCATACAATGCAATGTAGCACAAAGTGCTTTACACACAACATAAAATTAAAGTTAAACATGGGGAACATTGGGGAACACCATACTTCATGTCATAAAATTTTGATGAGCAATCCCCAAGATTCACATAAAACTTTCTATCGCTAAGATAAGATTTGTCCAGTTGAAATGAATCTCAAATGTAAAAAAAAAAAAAAAAAAAAAGTCACAATTTGTTGCTCAAACTATTTTATGAAGTCAACAATAGAAAAAAAGTATATGTATATGTTAATAAGCAGCTAGGATCTCAGTTGGATAGATTATCAATGCCTTCCATTGTGTAAATGTTTGGTTGAGCTACTAGAAAGACAAACCTCGTTTAAGCAAGAAACAAAATCTTAGTGACAACAGTTAGAAAGAAAATACACAAAAGCCCTTGATCACTGTTATGGAAGTTTATATTTAAAACTTAACAAAAGCATTTATCCTCCCTTTGTTGGCTGAAGAGTGATTGAAACATTGAGCCCGCTGGCGTCCAGAGACTGGTGCTCTTATAAGAGACCCCCAACCTCTCCATGACTCAACACTCTGACAAAAACAAACCCAGAGAGGAGAGATTTATTCAGATTGTGCAGGGCTTGTACCATGCAGTTATGTACAGTATTCAATGATGTCAATGTCTATGTTGTTATATATTGATTATTTTGTACAGAATGTATATCAAGCATGTGCATACATTGAATCCAATTTTACCACCAATATAAAACAACAGAAGTTTGACGTGGACATTTTAAGCTCTGATTTTAGTTCTTTTACTGTCACCTTCAGACAAAGACGATGAAATGAGCAGCACATATATACCAAACTGACCTGTTAACTAAGCAGACTGTATGAATGGACTCCAGAAAGAAAAACTACATCAGAAATTACCAGAAATTTTCAGCTAGTTGCACTGTAATATGTATTTAAACTACACTGGCCTATCACAAAAACCCCTGTAATAAGACCCCAAAAATGTTTTATTTTCAGAAACACAAATTTAAGATATTTGCTTGTTTGCATATTTTGAAAAAAATGGCACCAAATTAATAAAGTTACAATGCTAACACTTTTTACCCAAACTCTTTAGCATTTACAAGCAGTTTAATATTATTTTTCAGCAGCTACCTGGTGAGCATAGTGGAGTATTAGCCACATAGATAAGGAAAGGCTTACTCAACTCGAAATGGCGAACATGATCAAGCATTGAAAATAAGAAGTTATCATTTTATTGTATTTATTTTTTTAAAGCTCATGTGAGGAGTTAATTGCTTGTAGTGAAAAATTAAAGTAACATTTTTTTTATGATGCAAAGAGATCTAGTAAGATGTTTTATTCCTATGAAGATCATTTGAATGTTTGAAACAACTGCTGCAAGGCAGACATCAGTTTAAAGCAAATAACAGTGTGCTGCAGAAACAGGCTTGTTAGCTTTTCCTATGGCGAACTGAAAGTTGTGTATCTGATTAAGGAAGTTTTCATAAATGATGAAAGATCAGCAAAAAGTAGAGATGCATGAATTGTAAAAAAAAAAGGGGAAGATACCAGGCACTTCACTGATACCCCTACTGATGTTTTTTCTCTTCATCTACAGCACATATGCACTCTGTTTTCCTTTCTCCCTCCTCCCAGAGGTTATATGAGAAAAAAATAAACCAAAAATGTTGTCATATAGTATCTAGGGTTGAAATATGGTTCTTTGGTGTTTAAAGCGGATAAAGATGGGCCTTAAGTAATATTTAGTCCACGTTGTGCAACAATGGCGAGCTCCGTCCAACTGCAAGCTTCCGTTACTGGAAGCTTTTAAAAAAAGATAACAGACTACTTCAGTGCAAATAACAGACAAGCACAGATTAATATCATCTACACTTCACATGAAAAGGGGTAAAGATAAGTTTAAACATTTTAAAAAACTGGACACAGTATTCATACGTCAGCTGTGATCAGCTGATGGCCAGCTGATCCCAATTATCGCCTCCACCCCCAACAGCCAATCACAATTCTTTCTCTCAACACAGCGGTCTGTTTAAATATGACGTACTTCTCACCAATCCATGCCTGCATTCATAATGATGCAATACTCTGCTGCTACTACTGCTGCTGCTGGCAAAGCTTAACCTGTTGAGATTCATGCTAATATATATTAATTGATGTTCACTCTGCTGTGCGGAGCTAAATATGGAGTGTTTGACATGAAAGGGGTCAGAGCGCCATCTACTGGATCAATAATCAGTAATCATGTCTAAGTAAAACCAAGTCATATTCCCTGCACTTTATTAATAAAAATACAAGGGTTAACGTGAACATCTATCTGCCAACTTTTGGCCACCCATTCCTATCCAGCAGTGAAGTGTACCAAAAAGAATTAAATTGATTTGATACAACAGATAAACATTAACTTCTTAAATCTGTTCCTGCCACCAGTACCAATTTTAAACTGATGCATTGGTTCATCCCTAGCAAAAGGAAACTGAAGGTTCCTCACTTGAGCTTTAAATCCTCATAATAAAACTGACTACATTACCTAAACTGAATTGCTTACATATTGCTTATAAACAGATAAATTAAAGGTGAAAGTAAAAGTTATCAGTATTAGAGCTTGTGTACATTTAGATCTTACATGTTTAAAACATGGATGTCTTTCTAATTTAAAGTTCCTAAAGAGGGAGTCCTGCCCCAGACTGCTACCACTTCTACATGAAGTGAAATGTTTTCAGGCATCAGTGCTGCTCCTGTTTTCAAATGTTTGACTACATCTAGCAGTCTGAGCAGCTGTAAGCCCTGACAGTTAATGTTCAGTCATAAACAGACAGTATTAATCACAGGGAGTGAGTCCTGTAAAATCTTTAAAGGCTGGAGTCCGTTTCATTTCATCATGTTGGCAATGGATCTGTAATGCAAACAAAGTAAAACTCCTAGACAAAAATCCTGAAGAAACATTTTTAAATACCTGCATATCTCTGCTTTTTGTTCTTACCGTAGAAATTTTAAACCAGTCCAAAACATATTTAAATTTCCTGCTCCTATAAAATTGGTTGCTTTGAATCATCAGTGGACATGCTTCACAGCTACATCTTTTAACATTTCTAAACCTTTTAACAGTTGAGGAAAATGTTTATGTAAGAGGATGTCTGCTGTGCCTCATTCATCTTTTCCCTATAAATCAAATCCCCCACTCTCTGTTGAGCCATAATCAGACTGCTGCTGTCATCAATTGAAAGAATTTAATTTTCAGCATGTAATCTCTTCTTGATCACAGGAAACTCACGGCAAGGTTTCAGGATTTACTGGGGATTCAAACGTTGCATTTATTCACGCTGTAAATCTTCTGACTTTAATGTTCAGTCACAGGAGTCATCAAACATCTTTTTTTTTTTAAGTCATAGGATGAAGTTGTGTATTCCCAAAACTGCTACTGTTACGTCCAAACTGTGTATATTGTTTTTGTATATAAAGAATCATGGAAAAATATCTATTGTCATACTGTTTTTTATTTGTCTTGTCCAATCGAGGTTTACCTAAATCCACAAAGAAGTAAGAGATGAAAAAGAGGTAAATCAGCCAAAAATGTCAATGCATGGAAACTTTTTTGATCTTTCAGGATAGAAAACCTTATGTCTTTAACCATCTGCACATCTAAAATGAAACTACTCTAAACAACTTTGTAAAATGTAAATGTCATTCATTCCTTTTCACTTCTTTCCATCATTTTATTTCTCTTGTAGTTTTAAGACTTCAGCCCTCAAAGGCCACATTTTCCCATTTACCTTTAGGACACATGAAATGGAAAGCTCCAGCACTTCTTCTCAGAAGGTTTTTTTAAGAACCAGTACTTGCAAACTTCCTGAACTAATTAAAAAACAGGGCCAACTCTTCACTTTACACTTTCACTTATACTATAAGGACAGCCAAAGATAAATTTACAGCTTGAAAACTGTTGCAATTAGTGCAAAATTGGCCTTTCTAGGATATTAAAACAAAGATGAATAAAGTCTTTAAATCAGCTTTTCTCATCATCTTTCATGTGACCTAAATTTAAAAAATGATCAATGACGACGCTGCTATCACTCTGAGAAATGTGGATGGATCTTTTCTTGGATCTTTTGGCAGGCCATGAGGTTTTTTTACTTGGGTAACTTGAGGAGTAAAACCTTGAAAGAGTATAGATTTTTAAATATCAGGCTGTCAGGCTCAGGGAGAATGAATAAGTTAGTTGGTCCACATATATTTAATACAATTTTCATTACTTCTAGTGGATGAATTCTAACCCTGGCTTTAGTGATCCTCTGAGCTGTCGAATTAAACAACCAAAACGATTGGCGGTTTTGAGCAAAAAAGGCAACAGCTATAAAGAGGATGCTATGAAACTTTTGTTTAATACTTATACCACCTCATGATGAATTGTAACAGCCAAAAATTATATTTGTGTTAAGTGAACAAAAATAAAACAAATTCAGCACTTATCCACAGAGATGAGTGGTAAACCCAAGAGTACTGTGAGTATGTAATCCACAGAAAAGTGGACTCCATCCCTCTTTTGTGACATAAAATGAGAAATAATTACTTGTTTTTGTTTTAAAACCCCAGTAAAACCTTCAGCTTTTTAGGAACACACTGAATCTCCTCTCCGAAAGTTTCCATCAAGTTAGAAAAAAGCCTTAGTATTTTAAAGAAGAAATAACTGTCCTCTGAAACAATTTTTCTGGACAATATTATTTTTGCTGTTAAATGTTTAGAGAGCATTAGTATTATATGCAGTTAGATTAAGATGCAGCTGAGAAACTTCTGTGTTTTAGCTCAAGCATTTGCATGAATCCTAGTTAATACAGCAGCACACTCAGCACACTTACTGGTAGATTTAAAGATAATGGTAACAAAACAAGCAGAAAGGACATGCTTCTGAAAGGCATTCAAATTCTCTACTAGCTTTGGAAACCGGACAAGTGGAGACCAGCACAGATCGTCTACTTACTAGTCAGTCTAGGTTAGTGATGATCTGTAAATATGGATGTTATCCATAAAATTATAAGAATTAAGAGCACAGAGAATTTAAAGCATCAAGTTTCAATCAAGTTTACGAGGATACTTTAGATAGTTGTGTGGTGGCATCAGAGTGGGATTGATCACCGTATATTCATTTATTACATTTTTTGACCCTTTGATGAAATAATTGAAAATGATCAAAAATGTTGACAGCCCTACCAGCAATACGTTTTGTTTAAAGAACAACTTTATTAGACCAATCTAGTCTTATAAATTTGTTCTCTATTCCAGTGGTTCTCAGTTTTACAGTCGTGACCCACCGAGGGGTCACCAGATGCCTTCCAAAAAATGAAAAATATCTTTAAATGATCTTGAGTTGCACGTTTTACCCATTTTATTAAAAAAAAAAAATGCATAAATTTAGTTAAATTTTAACTAAAACATGGTCACTTGGTGAGATTTGTGCCATAAAGCTACGCGTGATAAAGATCTAGCTACCTTGAAATCCTCTAAGCCTATTTTATTTGACAAGAATTTTACCTTGAGATCAACTGCCAACTTCTCAGGGCTTCAGCTGTAGCCAGCAGTTAGCTGTACAAGTATTCCAACAAAGACATGCTTTCATGTGTTCACTGTGTTTCAGCTAGCTACTAATGATGGACTACATCTACTAGCAATAGTGAAATTCCACTTGCATGTTGAAGTTGACTCAAAGATCTTAACTGATGCAAAACGGATGATTTATGATTAGCAATGGCTTCTCAACCCAGATTCAAAGATCTTTATTGTTTTCCTGTGAACAGAAAAAAACATCTAGATACCGCTCAAGTGTATTAGAAAGCATTAGATGCCAAAATTATCATGGCATTTTAACATTCCAACTATAATGGTAATGCCTCCCATTAGTCCTAATCTGTTCCCATTTGACTCCCAAAGAAAAAAACAGCAACAGACTGAAACCAAACTTCAAAACTATAGTCAACAGACAAACAGGGATGCCTTGAGGACAACGTCCCTTTTTTTGATACAGTCTTTTCTAATCAAAGCTGATCAGTCTTATGGACTGTTTGTAAAGATGAAACCCATGCTTCAACCTTCAAAGATGAAGCAAAAATAATCCCTGTGATTGGCATTTGGACATGGACAGAATATTAAGATGCAATTGCAGGGACCACAGAATTTCAGCTCTCCACAGAAGGAGCCAGTTCAGGCAGTTCAGGCATCTTATCAGGATGCCTCCTGGTCGCCTCCCTGTGGGGGTCTTCCAGGCACGTCCAACTGGAAGGAGACCGCAGGGCAGACCCAGAACTCACTGGAGGTATTATATATCTCATCTGGTCTGATATCGTCCTGGAATCCCTCAAGATGAACTGGAAAAAATTACTTGGGAGAAGGATGTCTGGGTTGACCTATTTCCCCCCCGCTACCCAGCTTCAGATAAGAAGAAGAAGTTGAATGGATGGACTGATGGATTAGTGTTGGGCATTTTAGGCCAGAGTCTGTGTGATGGCAGAACAGATTCTTGTGTTTATTTCAAACAGAAACTTGTTGTTTTCAAAGTTCAGTGACTTTTATGTTGATTTTGGCAGTTCTTGCCCACTTTTCCTCGTCTACTCTGCTAGTCACAGGGTGCACACATTTGCAGCAGCTCTATTTGTGAACAGAGCTGTCAATCATGATGTCACATCTGCTCATTTTCATAACATATAATTAAAAATTAACCTCTATGACCACATAAAAAGTATGATTAAAAACTGAAACCAAAACTAAATATATTACACATGTACACCGATGTTCCATCTATTAACAGGGTGGACTCGTTTATGAGCTGTACTTCATCTAGTGAGGAGGGGGAGCTTTAATCTAAAGCTCCTGCACATTGCATTGCAAAATGTAAAAGGGGGTCTGTATATTTTCTGAATGCACTGTATATATACAGTATATATACATATATGTACATATATATGTAAAGTAGCTGCTTTCCTAACAGGAAGTCCTTACTACCACTCTAAATGCATCTAATCAGCCTGCACTGTTGAAGCACAATGTGACAACACAAGAGTGAGCTGCCCTAATCTGCAGTGCCATTAAAACTACACTTTGCTTAATACATTTATGAGTAATGTCTGAGATAAATGCTATTTCTCAGAATCCTCTTTCTGGCTACCTGGGATTTCTTGGTCTCACAGAGCACATCACCCTGAAGCATGCGTCACAGACATCTCAGAAACCTTTGACTAGAATTGCATCTAAGTGTATGTGGAGGGTTTCCATGCCAATGACCATTAAAATATCCAATTTCAGCCTTATCCATACAAGAGTATAGTGCTTCCAGCTTTTAGAGAGAATGTGGGCGTAATGGAGTTGGAGGTGAGGGTGAAAGGATGAGGACTATAAGGAGGTTTAAGGATTCAAGAGGAGGACGTGGAGAGAGGCAGCAGAGGCTGTAGGAAATGAGGCACTGAATCAACAGTGGGGCTAATGTGGAGCTTTAGAGGCATGACAACTTGCTGCCTTTGGCATTGATTTTACGGCACATGGGTGCCTCAGCCTGACCTAAGTAGTAAGAAAGTGTAAATACATTTTTTGGTTTCACCCTTAATGAAAGTCCACTTGTTCGATATATAAATCAATAATTTTATAGAGCAAAGTTGACAGAATGATGACTGGAGCAGCTGGTATTTAAACCTGAAAGTAGCCCTCCTTGACCACAGAGCTCATAACCCTCCTTGTCTTGGCTCTCACTCATACCTTTTATGTGTACTAACACTACTAATAACCTTAATCTTTACCTTTTATTTCAAATTTGCCTTGGCCATTGAACCAGAGTGCTGAACCTCTATTTAAAATTAGCCTTTTCTTCCTGCTGTCTTGGTAACCTTAATTCACAAAAACTGTCTTTCTGTGAGTTTTGATAGATATTTTTTAATATACTAATATTTCAAGCTAAGTTCAGAGGGCTTAAATAACCATTCTCCAACAAACTGCTGCCACATTAAAGTCTTAGAATTTATTCAAGCTGTAAAACAGACTTGAGGTTATACACACAGTCACAAGATAATGAATATTCCCATGAAGCAAGGTGAGGCAGTTTTCAATCCCTGGCATACTGCCCAGAGGGAGGTCTCGCTATAACACAGGTCTACGTCTCATATTTAAATGGGTGGGTATTAATCATCAGTCTACTACCCTGCAAAGACATGAAAATATGATTATTGGTGGTTTTATTCCAGCTTGTACTTCTATTCTGCTGACAGTCTTCCCACTCCTGAAATTACTTGCACATTTGGCAAAAATGAGTGAAAGGTTAAAACACATGAAACTGAGTCAGCCTTAATTTTCAGTGCTCGGAAACTCATGAAAATGTAATTGTATGGTCAGAGCCGAGGGTGACTCACTTTATTTCAAATTCAATTAAGTCAGACTGGTTGAAGATTACTTTAATGTAAAATTTCCCTGCTTCAAGTTACGCTGAAATCCCTTATGCCCCTATATTCCAAGATTTTTCAGTTTCCTCTTCAGGAAGGCAGGGGATTGAGGAAAAAAAGACGAATCAGAAAGTGGCGAAGAAGGGAGCGACAAGGTGGGTGTAAGCTAAGAAGATGAGGTTGAGGAGTTAAGTGGAGGAGAACAATAGAGATAAAAAAGGTGTGAAGATAGATGGATAAAACATGTGGGCGGCAGAAACAGGTGAGATAATTGGATTGTGGGAGCACTCACATCTGACGAGGGCGAATATGTGTCCTGGACCTTTTCACCCCTTTTGACACAGCTCCTGCGTAATCAGAGGAGAGAGGGGATGTGCATAGGACTGGCAAAACAAGAAAAGAATATACAACAGCCAAGTGGTCATTAAAAGATACAATTCAACATGTCAAGAATCGTTTAAAAATGCAATCATGTCCTCATTCCCATGCAGCTTTGCAGTCTCACCGTAGCATGCACAGAGATGTGAAGAGAAAGGGAATTAATTACCTTGACTATCAAGACGCTGCAGGATGCCGAGTTCTCTCAGAGGTGAGGTGATAATGAGCTGCCGCCCCAGATTAGATCTTTTCAGTGGGTGTCAGGATGCGACGTTGAAACCGTCCAGTACTTACTGAGTCATGGAGCCTCACCTTCAGAGCAGAGGTACTTTGACTGATTCAGATATTCTTGATTTTTCTGTTGGTTTTAGCTCAAGTACATTCAAATGTTTTGTGTGTAGTCTACTAGTCAAGTGTAAGGATATCCTGAAAAAACAGCCAAAAAAAATGAGTCATTTGGGCTTTCTTAAGAAACTTATACCAGCTATCAATATTCTAACTTTTCCCTATTTCCTACTTTTATTCCTATATGTGGTGTGTGTTTCTTTTTATGTGAGCTTAGTTCAGCAACTTCAGAACTGCACTCGTGTAAAATTGAAATATGAAATATTCATAGCCTAGAATACACTTAGAGAAAACAACAGGCATTTTATTCTAGAAATAATAGGGTCCATCTATCAGCTACAAGCCCTTGTGGGTATTGAATATTTTTATTCACCTCTTTTATATGTGATCATTAATTTCTTAGAACCTGTTCAAGCAGGTTTACTGCAAATATAGCCTGTGCATTGTGGCTGCACAAAACAGTTTGATGTCTTTATTGTGCGTATGTGTTGGCTGGCAGGAAACAACATTAAGAGTCAGTGTGAAGGACTCCAGGGGGAAGTACAAACCAGGACAAGCTGATGCAGTTGCACTGCTTTTTGTCTTTGGTAAAGGAGGAAAAAAAAAGAAAAAAACACTTGAAATACTTACCAAAAAGTTGCATTATCTTTATGAAGTGCTGAAGTTAGTGTATGTCCCCATAGCTAGAGTTATAATGAAACTTATAATAGTATCAGAAATGACTCAGGAGTGGTTTGAAAAAGCAGAACCTCTTAAAACCCGTGGCCATAAAAGTGATAGAAGGTATTATTGGTAAGTATTATTATTAATATTTTGTTTCTTTTTTCTCAAAGATGAATTATATTTGCCATGATTGATTTTTTTAAATAGGTAAAACATCCAAGAGGGGTTAATGTTTTTTAAAGCATGGTACATTCTAGAGCAAAGAGAAATGTTCCTGTGATTGGCTGGTACCAGACTAGGGTGGGGACTAGTCTTTACATGCAAAGCAACAGTTTGCAAGATTTTTCCTTTTTAAGCTACAAGAAATTTAACTAAGTTTATTGAATGAACAGTGACGTTTTCTGTATATTTGTGTCGCCCTTGGTGTGCAAAGGGCTTAACTCGGCAGCCTTCTGCCAAGGATATAGGTGTGACTTCCCCTGGATCTTCAGACTCTGTCTTCTCATCAACAATCATGTTGATTGGGTTCAAAGTGTGTCTTCTATCCCCAAACTGAATCTGCTTTTTTTTTTTAAACTCTGCTCTTCACTCTTCTTAGAGCCAAGCCCTGCTTTCCCCTCAGTGATGGAACAGTTTGCCAGAATATCCTCATCCATAGCCTCCTTCAGCTCCTGCCACACCAGGGTCTCTGTTTCCACAGCTGCTTCCAAAGACCCTTGGGCTAGCCTACCTCAAAAGGCTTTTTTTTTCCGGCTGGACAGCTTCCCTCACCATTATTATCCACCGACAGGCACCAGTATCTATCTGGCCACAGTGGAGGCTTTGAGGTGGGAGTTAAAGACCTCACAGACAGGGGCGTCTGCCATACATTCCAAGTTCACATGATTTGCTTATTTAAGGATTACCAAATTTGTCCAGCATCGTTCCCTAACATCTGATCTATCTCACTGCCAGGTAGAGAATGGCTAACACCTCTGCTTTGAGTTTCCTAAACATTCTTCCACAGATCAGATGATTTAGCTAAAAAGAAGAACATCAATCGATGGCTTAGGGTGTTCTGGTACCAGGTATCCAGAGACTCTAGGTCTGTGAACTTGGAGGTGCTGTGCAGTAACTATTAACAAACAATGATCAGAACCTTCCTATCTGCAGCATGAAATTGCAGTCTCTCCTTCCCTGGGAAAAATTCCAATACTGCTGCAGCAGGGAATTCCTTCAATCCCTCTGCAATATCTGTGACCAACATTTAATAGAAGCTGCATGTTAATGAAAGGAAAGATATTGTTTCAAACAGTCTCTTCTCATGTCTATCCTCATGCTTTAAACATGATTTTAATTTTTGTTTCTTTTTTTTGGCCCTGTCAAAAAATTACAAAAGGAATATAAATGTATGGTTCCTAATAAAAAATATTTTTTCTCTTTAAATTTTTAGAGGTTAACATTGCAGCTCACCAATTACATTTATGTGAAGAGCCAGTGTCTGCTACGGCAGAAAGACTAACATCAGTCTTATTCCTTATTTATATGATTTTATATATCAGAAACCGCAAAACTCAACTAAAAGAAGCTGCAGCCATCAAACGTATGTAACTCTTCCAATGTAATCTACATACATGTGTGTCCTTGTGGACTTGCACATAAAACATCTAGACCTTTGAAAACCAGAATCTCAGGACACCGAAGTGCCATGACAAAAAGTCCTGTTGCAAACCACTTTGACTCGATTAACCATTCTGTTGCTTCCTCAAGTTACATTGGTATCTAATATGTTACACTCCTACAGCAAGGGGGAGACTTCAACAACCTTCTTCTAAAAGGTGAGGTATTCTGGATCTGTACTCTCAAGACTCAATGAGGAAATGGACATTCGTCCTTTTTTGTATGTGTATGATTTTGTCATCAGGGTTTGTGCCTAAATGCTTTTTAGTAATGCTGAGTGAGTTGAAGTTGTGCAATTGTGAATACATTGGTTTAAGATCACATATTTTACCCTTTAAAGACCAGTTTATATTGGTCTCAGAGGTCCCCAAAACATGAGCTATCCAGAATCTCAGCCAGCAGCTGCGAGGAAGACCAGGAGAGGAGCATGGAACTTTCTTCCAAGCACAGAGGGCCAACCAAACCTGGGGCCGGGTGCTTACTCCCCATGTGACATCATTAGGGTAAAATCTGAGAACAGCTTGTTTTAGCACACATTTTCTGCAAGGTGGAGAAAGAGAGGGGAGTTAGAAATGGATTTTGCTGATTCTCGAGGGAGATTGTGGACTGGCCATGGGTACATATTTTTGTTAGAAAAAGCCTGAAAAAGGGATTTTTGCATGATATGTCCCCTTTAAGCTTGCCATGGGTGATTATGAATTCATGTTTGGAGTCATGGGTGCATTTGGTCTTCAAGGAATTGCAGAAAGTAATGATAATGTGGACGTGTATTCCTCAACTGAAAACTTTACAGAATTGCTTTCACAATAACTTTTTTTTTTCAGTTTTCTCTTTCTTCAATAATAAACGTACATCTACAGAGCACATTATTGTATACTTCAAGGCCTTTCTTCAGACATATTATTAACCTCTGTGGTTCTACCTAGTTAAAATAAAACCTGTGCAGCCCTCTAGTAGATCATTGTTTAGCACAGCCTGATATTGCGATTACATTAATTGTGCAGCAAATAAATTTAAGAGTGTGAGTGTGGAAATTAAAAAAAAAAAAAAAAAAACAGCCAACATACTTGGATAACTTTATAGTGAAGTCATCAATATGGCACTTGAAGTTTAGGAGTTCATCAGTACAGACTAGAAGAGAGAAGTTTACTCTATTAATACCCTGTTTATAATAAAAGTATTCTTACTAATATTTAAATAAAGTTTGTTACCTTCAAACCAAGCATCTGCCTTTATAACCCACGGTCTAAAGTTTCCTGAAGTTCAAATGGGCTCAGAAACAGGTAAACATCATGTAAAAAATTGAGGAATTTACAAAGTCATTTAAAATTCAAAATTAGGAGGAGTGGTCTCAAGATATCATCATGGATGCCCAAAATTTGAGGGGTTTGTTTAAGGATTTTTGGCTATGTATACATATTGTCTTCTCATGCACTTTGAAACCAGCTGAAAGCAATTTTTCCTCTTATTCAAAAAGGCTTGATGAGAGTCCGAGCTAGCAAAATGACAGAAATCAGTGTTTAGGAGTGGAACCCCCCAGGGCTTTGTATTTTTTAATGTTCTTTATTAGGGTTAACATTTTGGCTTTGTAGCCATTAAACTAACCTTAAAGCATCAATACAAAGATATCACATCTACACAAGGAAAGTAGAGCTTTTCAAAATAATATTTTTTCCTGTCATATAATTTAAAAATTAGAGTATTGAAGGAGCACCAATCACTTGTAAGCTAACCTCTCATTAATGTCAGATACTTCTCACTGTGTAAAACGTGGATGTCTGTTCAATCATATCTAACATTTCTAGGTATCTTTCCCTTTATTCAAAAAGGCTAAATGAGAGGGTTTTTGTTATCTCTGAGTGTGTATCTACAGTTTAGGCATAATTGCTGATAATCAAAGGACACCCACCTGCAACCTGCATGGCTTACAGCTAATAATACATGACAGTCCATCTCTACTGATGCTGCTGCAAATCGAGGAGCACACGTATACTTATGCGCCTTCACAGAGATCAAGCCAAGCAGTTTGAGTGTTATACATATTTTTGTATGTGAGTGCATGCACACAAACAGACCTCACGTTGCTTTCACGCCTGACTTGGCGGCACCGTCTCCATGACTCTTACAGTGAGGACAGATGGTAAGGACTTACCCCACGAAGAAACCCTCAAACAGACACCCCAGCAGACGTAATGTTCAGCACAAGAACTTCCTTGGCACCCGCAGACTTGTCTCTCAATCCAACAATGACTCATGTTTAGTGTGCTCTCCATCCAAGTCTTTGTGTTTGTGAATCTGGCTGCTTTGATGAACCACCTGATGTCAGGAAGTACAGAAACAGCTCCTGCTGCTACACTTTTCTTGCTGCGTCTGAAGGTTTTTATCCAAACCACAGACTGTAGATTAAGATGGATTGATCAACAGCTGCCTGGGCATGAATTGGAAATATTAAGAGCCCCCACTGTTTACTGGCTGCAGTGTGCAGTAGGATATAGACTACTATTCTGCTGTGGACTGTACCTACCTGAGGGATCTTTGATGTTTCATCAATAAGCTGAATATGGGCCTCTAAAAAAACAGAACCGTATGTCTGATGCAGTTAAATTTAGAATTCTTCTAAAACCACCCTGAATTTATTTGTATCAAGAAAAGATTTTCTTTTACTGACTAGATCACAATCAAAGGCAGTGACTAAATTTCAGCACAGCACTTAGAGCTCCATTTAAACATGCCACTGCTTAGGAAGTTTATCAGCTCTCTGAGATCTAATTTCTATCATTTGTTTTCCAGATATGTAATTTAGAAGTACCTAATCTGGAAATAGTCACCATTTTAGTATCATATACTGTAAAAGTATCAGCCACCTGAACAAATAGTTCTCCCAGATATGACCTGACATAGTGTTGGGTATAATACAGTTTATCTCAAAACACTGGTTACATATTAATTTATTCAACAATCAGACAAAGTGAGATGCAGTGTGCCAGACTGCAGTCTAAAGTCATGCACACATGATCTTTGTGCACTCTAAAATGTGTGGGTGGATGGGTTAAAAAGTGTGCATGCGCGCCTAGATGTGATGCATATGAAAGTGACTATGTAGGCGGACAACATGTGGAGTCAACAAGGCCAAACATGAAATTCAAAGCAGAAATATGTCACCACAGATGTACACATTTATGTATGTGCACACTATGGAAGAAGCTTTATGCTCGTGTTAAAGGTTGATTATGTTTTGGCCTGCTGTTCATATTTACCAAAGTGACCTCCAAAATAATGAATTTTCCATATGTGTTACACAATTAAATTGTAAGTTTAAAGCCTGAGCCTTATATGCTGTATGAATCATAGAAGCCTTTTATAAGCACAGATATTTACTGCTCTGAAGCTTCCAAGGACATTCAGCTGGGAGCATTGCTTTAAGTATCAGACAAAAGCTAAGCAGGATTTTGAATTCAATTTTAATATGCTCGTGTTTCGATCATCTTTTACAGTCCTCCTGCCTGCTATATGCTTTTTCTTAATTGTTTTGCATCCAAGGCTTCAAAAAATGACATTGACAATGTTTACATTGAAGCTCATGCTCCAAGAAAATAGATTTTTTTCTCACTATTATAGTTTCTTTCGATCTGTCTGCAATCTAGAATGGGGCTCAAAATATTCTTAACTTTTACCGTTTTTTAATTTTTTTTTATTTTACAAATGTTAATGAATAATTAAGGACACTGGCATTAACTATGTATGCAAAGAAAAGGCTATGCTGTTATGTTGAGTTTATAACAATGAAATGTAAGACAAGTGCCAAATGTACCACATCATAATAGGAGAGCTAGTCTTCCACTATATTTCAGCCCTACAGGGTGTCAGTGATTGTCTTAGTTGTTGCTTTTCCTCACCCCTAGTTGAGTCAGAAAATTCACCTTTGTTATCATTTTTAACATTTATTATAGAAGAACATCTAGGCTCACACCATGCCACTCCTTAGATTTACTTTAAAGGCAGGATTTGAAGAGTAATGATATTAGATCTTAAACCCCCATCTGAGCCTACAGGTGGCCATAGCAGAGCAGAGGGAAAGGTCATCTTGCTTCTTGTATAGGCCACTGAGTTGGGAGGTTTCTTTTCAAGACATTAGATAATGCTGCATGCCAGGTGTGAAATCAGAGCAATTCCAGTCGTCTGCGTGAACTAGCACACAGGAGTTGCTCCATTATTGAAAGACTGGAA
Organism: Cheilinus undulatus; assembly: GCF_018320785.1. Classification (NCBI taxonomy): domain Eukaryota; kingdom Metazoa; phylum Chordata; class Actinopteri; order Labriformes; family Labridae; genus Cheilinus; species Cheilinus undulatus. Next base: position 29,354,778 of record NC_054870.1, on the reverse strand, counting down.
AAATAGCTTTTTCCTACATTGTACCTGGAGAAAATTCCCAAGAAACAAAAGGCATTTGTCTTTACAAAAAATATAAAAAGGCTTTATTAAACTGGCATGTCCTTAAAGCAGAGGAGCAGTGTCCAAACTTTTTTCCACTGAGGGCCAAATACAGAAATATATAAGGATGCACGGCCACTTAAATTTACCTCAGCTTTATATTAAAGTGAGTTAATCCACTCCAGTTAAGGTAAAGACTTTCTTAGGGATTGGGTATGCTTCAACAGCAAGTTAATGGCTGACAAGGCAAATAGCCAGTCATTTCAAGGATTTTAAGGAGGCCAATCAGATTTCAGGGGAGCCCTGGTTGGCCCTGGCTATCACTGGTGCTGCCCTGGTCAAAATGTGGCTCCATGCACCCAAGAATTGGTTTGTACTAAAAAGACAAGGCCTTGGTTTCTTCATACTTTTCTGGATTGATTCACACTCTTCATAAAAAAGCAGTCTTTATTACCAGTAATTCTAGTTTCAAGAAGCCCCCCCAGTCACTTGTGTTATTGTTTTCAGTTCACCTTGGTTATAGAAATACTTTCAGTAAGGCCTGTTGGACTGTTCTTTAATTTTTATGAGTATCATAAAAAAGGGATAAGAGAGGGATGCTAATTCTAATTTTTGAAGGCCACTGTGTAATTTAATACTTTTTTCATGGGATTTTAAAATGTTTTTTGGTCATTTTGAATGGCTGCTTTCTTGTCTAAGTCTCTCTTGTAAGAGAAATTCATGTTCTCAATAGAAATTCATGTTTAAATAAAATAAAAGTTAAAAAATAATAAAAGCAAAGAAACATAAAGCTAAATTCCCTCCATAGAAGAGTTTAAAAATGCAGGATCAATAAGAATATTTGTAAACCTTGTGCTATAGTTGTCAGAACCCAAAAATAAATTGGATACTGACTACTTTTGAAGAATTTGGGAACAAAGGTTGCTCATCATTAAAGTACTAACTTCACTGGAATGTAAGCATACTGTTTACATACGCAGTCACAAACTTTAAATCAGTATTTATCCAAATATGACATCAATACCTGTTTCAGTACGTCAGCAACAAAATAGACTTCCTAGGCTCCAAATATTGGGTGATTTTTTTTTTCATTAATTAAAAAGTGCAAGCAAACTCCAGCAGATTGACAGAATTGCAAAAGTCATACACGGTCCGTTTCGTCTCTCCTAGCAGTAAAAGGATTAAATATGACTACAGATCTGGATTTCTTTGAACTTAGAACCCTTTTGATACTATCAATACTAACATAAAAGAGAATATTTATAGTAAAAAAGAAATGGTACCAAAGAATAAAACTTTGACAACCATAGTTCTTATCCCCAGTAGCAATAATAGAAACTTGAAAGTACTGAATGAGAGCATCAAAGCTAGAGTATTTAGTCACCCACAAATATGCATTCATACTAAATTGGGACAAGTTATTAAATGTTATGCTGCAAAATATTCATTTTGGCTTCTTCCTTTTGAATTCACTAATCTGACCTACAAACCATTGAAAACAAAATCAGTCAAGGGATTAAGATGCCAACATAAAGAAGTGTTTAATGTAGCCACAATATGAATATCAATCAAGAATGCAGTTTTGCCATCTACTACAAAATAATGTGACAGCTAGTGGTAAACCTCTTTGACCTCTTATTTTTAAAATGGAGATCTTGATGGTCTAAAGTTCTTTGTTTTCCAGGTATCCTGTGCTGTGTGAATGGACATGCCTTCATTGTTAGCAGAGTCATACAGTCCTGTTGCCTCAGAGAAGCTTGAACACAGAGGAACATAATCAGGATTATGCTGGCAGAATTCTACAAAACAAAATCCTGTATAAAAAAAAAAAAAAAAAAAAAAACTGCACCAAAGCTCACTCCATCATGCATCATCGGGTTTGTCTGCTGGTGGTCCGCATGGCTGAAGCATCTTTTCCATTAGATTGAAGCGGACACGTGCTTTGCTCTCATTCTCAGCCACAGAGAAATAGTTCAGCAGGTCAAAATGTCCCATGTAGGAGCAGTAAGAGTCCCGGTGCTGGTTGACCAGCCATTCCCACTTGCTGGTGTCGGCGTGTCCTGTGCCAATGTATTTGGACTGAAGATGCTCCAGCTGACTGTGGATGTTGTATCTGTCCGTCATTCTCACAGAGACGGGAGTCACTGAGACCCTGGACAGAAAAGGACACACATGGAAAAAACAGAGGCAGGTTTTAGAAAGAATTTGTCAGAGGATACAGGTGGTCATCAAGCATACCTCGTTATTCTCATGAAATGCATTTAATTTAAAAAGATGAAGGTATAACATCTGCTATACCTGTAACAACCACCGACGTGGTGGCTAAAGGTCTCTTCTTAATTTAGCCAGTTACTGATGCGACATTAATATGTAAAATACATCACAACTCTTGAATCACCATATCCCCAATCACTTGATCGACGTTTTAGCAAGTTAAACCGTTAAAACCGCCTTTTAAATGTTACAATAACATCGCTTTAAAAGGACTCTCGCGCCTCTACTTAGTTAGCATGCTAATGTGCTTTTCAATAGCATTCAGGCTAACAGTAGCGTCGGACAAGCGAGACAAAGTACACAAAGTATTTATTTCCGTTACCTACTCTGTTTTTAGTAGTTTTGCGGGGAAAATGTCGTACAAAACACACTTACTTTGTTTGAAATTAACGGTTGAACAGTTAGGATACGTAATGTCAATATTCTTGTCCACACACCGTCGCATGAATGGGCAAAGAACTTCCGGTACGTTCACCTACAAAAACGAACCGTTGAGAAACAACGTTCCGAACGTGCTGCGTTCCCACTACCTCCAGACGTTTAATTGTCCTACTGTACTACTTCCTTTTTTAGCTCGAACATCCATGACACGCCCCAATTCTTGGACCTGTTGCTTTGTTCATGGTCATAATAACTAGATAGAGTTGTGTCTTTACCAACAGTTTTTGAAACGTACTGTTCACTGTCAGAATGCATTAGGGATATGATTCCTTTTTATCTTAATTTAATTTCAGTTCAGTTCTTAATACGGAATATGAGATTTACCGAACTGAAGAACTGACTAAGTAAATCATGGATATTAAAAAATTTCATACATTTAAAGAGGGACTAGTTGGTGAAATGATTATTTCAAACCCACAAACTAGAGAGAGAAATGTTAAAGCTCTGACTGGGCTTACATCTTTAAAGTATGTAAGGTCATGACTGGTGTCCCAACAAGGGGTTGCAATTAATTAAATTTTAGATTAAATTGCAATATGGCCTGGTGCCATTTTCAAATGGCAGAATGTGGATTATTTCTTTAACCTGATCATGCAGTCATTCAAGTGTCTGTCTTTTTAAAATAGTTTGCAAAAAGGTGGAGGGATGATAATGTTATCCAGTTTCAGGTGTAACAGGTGAAGTTTACCTATTCTAATCTCCAAATCACTCTGATAATCAGGATTGGAATCTCATTTCTATGGAGGCCAGGAATTAGGTGGATATAACAATTAAGAGGAAAACTTATCAAGGAGTGGTAATCATGGAAAGAAATCCCTGTCAGAGACTTATCACTGACATGTATTTGTCATTACACATTGAAGAGAAATAGTGCCTCATTTTGAGTCAACTGAAAACAGTTAAAGGGAGTTGGGTTAACAACTGAAGCTGTGCATGGATATTAAATTTTGCTTTAAAATGAAGACATTTACAACAGCACACATGCTGTGTCCACATGCAACAGAAGTGACACATCACACCTTTTTTATCTTAAGCTCAATCACATCAAAACGTTGTGTTGTTTCATCACAAAGAGCCAGTAACATACATGTGAATTGTGGATTATGTTCAGCTTTACATTCATCAACAAATCTTGAGAAGCAAACTTTCATTGCATAATTGTGGTAAAGTATTCAGATGTGACTCACACTGAGTATTAGAGATACTAAAATGGAAAGGTCTGGTCTGAAATAAAGGAAGTGGCCACGCTAGTGTGGCTAAAAAAAAAAACAAAAACATTTTAACATGTCAACAGGCAGCTATCTTTAGTGTAATCTGTAAAGTTAAAACACTATGTTACGTTAGGTGTGTTTTATAGCACACATAACACAGTGGCCAAGAGCTGTACATCACCATCACACACGCAGTGGTTTTTATAGCTGTTTATTTGGTGGGATCACTCTTAGCTTTCATAGTTGCCTGTCTCTGACACGGGTTATTGTCTTTTTCCATTAAGAACCTTTTTATTGTATACGCTACATTTCTTCTCAGTTTTTAATAGAAAAGTAGTGAGCTACTGAGAAAGCATGGGGCCACTAAACACAGATACTGCTAATGTTCTCAGCATCTAAGAGCAGAGGTGTTATCATCCCTAGAGAACACCATGAAACAAGACATTTAAGGTTGTTACCTTTCTATGCCATTACCTCTAGACAACTATGCTTGTTTTACCAAGCATTGTTTTATGGAGACAGAGCCTTCAGTGCTGCAGCTCCCACCCTCTGGAACACTCTTCCTGCAGACATTCGTAGCGCTCCATCTCTGGACATTTTCAAAAAAACGTCTCAAGCACCACCTGTTCACCACAGCCTACAGTCTTCACTAAACCACCCCTTACACTCATCCTACCCCTCACATAGTTTGTCCATGTCTATGTGTTCCTGTAAAGTGTCCTTGGGTTTCTTGAAAGGCGCTATATAAATTCAAGATATTATTATTATTAAGATAATTCTCAAGAAAACTACCAAAAATATCTTGTGAACACAGGAAAACTTCATCTTATCCCAAAATTACAACATAGATAAGTCAAAATCTTGAGAAACAACTGGAAATTACTCGCTATGATAGGAAAAAGAATAAAAAAAACAAAAATATACAGATGCATGTCTGCCTGGGGCTGGTTTACTACAACTGCAGTGATAAGTTACAGCTATTTCTCTAGATATGATATCATTGTAAGATTCACTGTTACATCTGTCTGCACATCAGATCCCATGAGGAGAGAACAACTCAAGTATTTACAAGTAAAGAGGCATCAGAGGAACAGTAAATGTATTAGATATTTCCTCCTTCTATGTGTTCAGTCTGTGATGAAACAAACAGCTGGCAGCATCCATCACGATAATGGACAGACTATAAGAGTGTGAACTAGCAGAACAAATTGCTGCCAAAACATCATTCAAAAGCATATTTACGTCAAAGTAAGTCATACAATCTAAGATCGCTTCTTTAAGGTTCACCATTGCATGTGACTAAAGTAGAAAACTCATCCTCTGCTGAAAGATCACATGCTGACAGCTGTTCATTGATTGTCTCCACAGCTCATCTGCTCCATAGAAAAATTCCTGACAAGAATAGCTTAGTATGAAGGATAACAGTAATTAGAGAGGACGGTCAATTTATCACGCTGCCCGGTTAAGATCTACAGGGATTGGGAATACATTTTAGAGAGCACGTCTTAGCAGAAACCACAGGGAGTGAGGTCAAAGCCGTTTGACATTTTCACTGTTGGGGAGACCCAATATTGTCCTTATTTCATTATAGAGAAAGACATCAGAGAACCCAGAGGATGCTGTGGGCTTTAATTAGTTTATGTGCCTCTATGCCTGTGGTAGAGTGAGGCTTTAGCTACAGAGGCCCTAAGCTGACATGCATCCATACATTTTAATTATACCTACTGTGTTTACATAGAAATAACACATTAAAAGATGAATTAGGGATGGGAAATACCACATTTTTAAATTTGATACGATAACAATAATTTTTGATGTAATTTTACCTATATAGATACTTTTGAAAAAAGAATATAATATTGGACTATAAATCTTTTAAAAGGTACACATTTCAGGCAAATATAATGATGTATCCATGTCATTCAGAAATGTATTTACTTCCATTAAATTTAATTCAATAACTAATTTAGATTTACTTTTTTTGTTTCTACAATGTGGTCCTCATACATTTTGTGGTATTTCCATGTGGCCTCAGAGCAGTTTTTGTTATATTTTCTTACAGTTTTGAAAGTGACGCTGCTGAGATGTGTTACTTGTCTATGATTGGTCCCCAAAGTCACATGGCACAGAAGGATAGACATGTCTGACTGGTCTCAAAAGTCATGTGACCTGTACAAACAGTAAAGGCACTTCCACCACTACCAGGAATAACAACAGAGTGGTGCAGGAATGAGTCGTAAGACGCAGAAGTGAGTTAGTATTCTAGCACTTCTGGTTCCTTCGTCTGAAAGTCTATGGGATTTTTGAATGAGTTTTCGGTTAAATGCCTGATATAAGGTCTGTGGTGAACACAAGCTCAAGAGAGTTTAATGTTTTATCCTACAACATAAAATACATCTGAAACATGCCCCACCTTTGAATTGTGTATCTTTTCACATCTTAATAAAGGTGGTTGCTAAAAGACAGCTAACAAAGACTGCAGCGTTTGTCCGTAAGCCTATACACCATCATCTGAAATGTGGCAACTTAGTGTGCCATTCACTAGTATCCTCGGGTGATGACGTTAAATTCAGTTGACTGTGTTGTAGTTCAATATAGCATGACTTTAGCTTTTTACTAGATTAACGAACCAGATATGATGCTTATAAATTTATCAAGATTATCCTTATGAAAAAAATGTGAAAGTTTCATGAACTTTTATTGGAAAAAGATCTTATTTTCAGCAATAATCCAAAAACCCATTGAAAAATCCCATAGGCTCGACACCGAGGGAACCCATGCGACGCGAACTTCCGGGTTTGCCAACAAAATTACGTCACGACTGCACCACTCTATGACAGAAAGCTTTAGCCTTAGGCCTTGTTTACATGACAACGTTATGCTTCGTTTTCTGTTTTCATTTGCAAAAAGTTCCACGTCTACACGGCAATGTTTTGAAAACAATCTTCGTCTACACGAGAACGCAGGAAACACAAAAATGCTGCACAATAAAACTGTCTACAACAAGGACAGTACTGCTAATTCACTCTTTTTCATGTTTTTGATATGTAACATTTTTATTACACATGGGTGCCTGCGCCAGGTTTGATTTTCCACGGACAATTTTTCTCTCCTAAAGCTTTGATTTCACGTGGATTTTCTTATAAAGTGCAGTTCATCCTGCTTTTAGCGTAGCAAAAGAATGATAGCCTTTTCAGAACAATATATCTACTTCACCTTTTTCAATTTTACCTGCTTCTTGAAGTGATGAACTATTTTTTTAACCTTAACACAGATGCTTCAATTCTGTCTCCTCCATCAGCTGCGCATTGATATGCTGCTGGTGGAGGAGGAGACGTAGGAGTCTACGGGCTGAAGTTAGTAAAGCTTAAAGAAAAAAAGATAAAATCTGAATCATTTCCGGGAAGCAGATATATAGGAAAATAGAAACATCATTCTGAAAAAAGGCTCCAGCTGCGCTCATGAGTGCTTTAGAAGAAAATCCACAAGAAATTTTTTAGTTTTTACTGTGGCTTAACAGATAAAACTAGACTCGACCAGGCAGCATAAAGATAGATTCATATGAATGAAATGGTATGAAATTGTTTAGAAGATGGCAAAGGAGGAGGGTTGTATTAAATACACTTAAGAACTCCCTCTTATTATCAACAAGTGTGTCCTTGATGGGGCCCTCACCTTTTTCTGAGGTTTTCATCATTTCAGTCTGATGCACCCAGCAGTTTGCATAACAGGCTCTTCATCTTGATAAGTGGACGCTGTGGAGATTCTGCTGAAAAGATGGGCCAAAACCATGCAGGGTTTCAGGGAGAATTTATACAATGATTTCACAACCATTCTCACATCTCATCCTTTCTTAGGTAGTGACTGGGGTAAAATCCTTCCAGGCAGTGATGGCATAATGTGGTGCAATCTATGGGGAGATGGACTCAGCGAGTGGTACATTCTAAGAAAAGCTTTTCTATAAACCGTCCTGTCAGTCAATGCAAAGCAGAGCTGCTAAGGAATGGATAAAACCTCTGGTCACAGTCAAGAATGGATGAAAGGGCTTTTACTCGAGTAATTAAGTTGTTTACTTTCTCATCCACTGCTCGGAACCAGGCCCGCCCCTGCCTGTACGCAAACTACGCATAGCGCGTAGGGCCTCAACATCGTGGGGGGCCTCACTTTGAGCGTTTGTTTTCTTTTTTCTCTCTCTGCACATCAGTCTGGTGTTTGTATGATAAATATGCTCAATGTATGTTCAACGCTGACCTAACATAAACTTTACCTGGCTGTCACATTAGTGAATAAACCCTCAAGATATCTATTTTTGGAGATCTGTGCCATCCTGATCTATGAACTACGCGCAGTGTCGGCTTGCTCTCCCTTTCCCTCTCCCTCTCTCCCCTGACGCTTGCAGCTCATAAACTCTCATCACATCTGTCCTGTATATCCACCTGTTATCCTGCAACCTCTCCGGTCAAAAGACAGCTTCTACAGTTGTTTAGTTTGTGAACTTGTGATAAAACTCCATAAAGTTCCCTTGCTGGTTCTGACCAGGAATTAATTGATGTCGTCGAACTTCCTCGCATAGATCAGCTGTTTTAAAATCAGGTTGCGGGTGAAAACAAATAAAGACAACTTATAGTTTAAGGTGATTTAATAAAAGAAAGCCGTCTGATGATAACACTGAGGCAGAAACATATCACAGTCTGCTTAAGGTCTCACTTCGGCAAGGGGCCCTCCTGACCCAACAGGAATCTGCTTATAAATGTCTCTGGAAAAGACTGCACATTCTAGAGAAGCCTGCTATTAGCGGTGACTTCCAGGTAAGGCTTCCCTTTCCCTTGCAGAGATTGCATCTGCAACACAAACGTTCATTTCCTGGCGCAATGCCTGTTGTTCTGCTTAATCTCACTTCATCAGTAGAAAGCACACAGCTGCTTTATTTGGACTCAGTTTTGTGGGAGCAACCAACATTATTAGTAATTTACTTTGAAATAAAAACTTTAAATTCAATGATTTTTAAGTCTATCCTTATAGGGAGGAAATACGCTGTTAAAATGTTAATTTAGAGTGCTGATCTATTATTTCTGCCTTTAAGGTACGCAGGAAATCTAAATGCAATTTGTGACTCAAGTTGAAATGTTTGATTTAACAGATTGTTAGCTGTCCTGATAGAAAAGCTCTTGGGCTGTTGCAGGTAAGGACACAATTTATCTGATGTGTTGAAGAACCATTGGTTATACTTATGTATTAAGATATTTTGTATTCAAAGACATCAGTGTATAGATTCTGTTTATTCTTGCCTTTTAGCTTTTTGTTTTCATTCTCCTGATAGTTGTAGCTTTATCTCACTTTTGAAAAGCTACCCCTTTGGTGAAATAATAGTCACAGCAGCATGATAATTAAACCTTGATAGCCAATCTTTTACCACACAGAACTGGGAACTGCACTGCACAGTACTAGCAGGAGGAGAGGGTAATGAAATCAGCTGGATGGATGGGAATATTGCCTGGTTGGACGGCTCCTGTGCCCCACAGACCCACTGAGTGATAGCCTCGTGAAAGACGGACTCAGCGATATTTCCAGTGATTTAAACCAAGTGGTGAAGATTCAGTACATCACCATCCAGCAGGCCATGGAGGAGGATAGAGAGAAGTAGTAAAAAAACAAACAGCACCCTGCAGGGTTGTTTAAGCAGTGGCTGCTTGGTCGATGGACAGATCTGAGGCGGCTCGTTGGTCAGCTGTCAAACTGCCCCGTTCTGCTGGGTAGCAGGTTCATTTGCGAGCTGGATGGCAGCTTTACGGCACTCAGCAGTCTGTTCCTGCTAATTTGCTTTCTGATACATTAGCTCGACCAACTTGAGGCGATTTTTCTGCCTTATACTTCCTCGACCCTTTCCCTGACTTTATTTCCCCCTGCACACCTGAACTTCCTCATCTCGCCCTCCTCATCTGCCGTGAACCACGCAAGCGGTAAAAAAACTCAGTGGTTCTCTGGTTATAAGATGAGAGCCGCTTATTCTTTCATCCAGGTGTGAAATAGCTTGAGGAAGCGCTGTGACAGTGCTGAGTCGCTTGGGTTTCTGGAGGAGGGCTTAAATTGGATTTGGCACAGCTCTGATCATACATTCTGCCCCTTCTGTTGGATGATCATAAGGTTTATTTGCTGTTAAGGACTTTATTTATCTAGTGACCTCATGCAAAGATAAAAAGCCTGTTTACTGAATGCTTTAGTTATGACATAAGAAAGAGAGACTTTGACCTTTGTGTTTTTTCCTGAAACCTTTGGACCAGAACAGTAAGGCGTAGATTACCAAGTTATCCTCAAATATAGTGCAATATAATTTTTGCTTTCAATTTCTTATGCAATATAAATTAGAGTACAATTCAATGTCTGTCATCAGGCAGGTCCATCTTTAAAAGCTCCAGTCTAAAACATTCAGATCTGAGAATGGATGAACCAATCAGAGTTATTTCAGGAGAGCAAGGCTGTAACCATGGGCGCGATTAGTTTTACTGCAATCCGGTAAGCAATGGCGACCAGTGATGTGATTGGCTTGGGTGTAGCAGTTTTATCAGAACAGGACAATATTTCTATATTAAACAGGAAGCTTAGTAAATTTGAGCTCATAAATGTCACACTACCAGCACGAACCAAAATATAGCGACCTCCTGGTGAATTTATAAACTCAAATTACTCAAAATGCAGATATCTAGTGAGTTTTTTAGTTCAATATACATACAAGAGATACAAAAACCTATCCAACAAGATGAGCTTGTCTGATCATGCAGGACTCCTTTTAAACATATCATCTGCGATGGATACAGTGCCTAAAAGTCTCCCCTTTGTAGTGGTGTTGAAAATAATCATATTCATGATGCAACTCACTGCTGATGTGGATGATTCTGTATCGATGCAGAGGTAGCTCATAACCAATTTAGATTTTCTCCCTTGCAGCTGGATGTACCTTAAATCACTGGTTTCCAACCTGGGGTCCAGGACCCTCGGGGGGGGGCGCCAAAGATCTTAAGGGGGTGCAAGGCTTTTTCTGCTCTGAGGCTGCCAAAAATTGATTAGCAAATGTTGACTAAAACCGTGATAAAGCAGTTAGTAAGTCGTTTCTACAAATGTATTTTGATAAGAAAAGCATGCATAGGCCTTTTTAGGGTTTTATCAGTGAAACAAGTAAATCTATCTTGATTTTTGGTGGTAATGTCACTTTATCTTCTCTATTGGGTCCTGGGGGACTCAGAGAAAAGTCTTTGGTACAGGTAGGGGGGGCTCCAAAGAAAAATGGTTGAGAAACACAGCCTAAAATAATCAAACAACCCGTTTCCCTTCAAACGGGGCTTCTTTGCGCCCTAACCCTCCTACTGATTATTTTAGGAAAGGAGTTAAGTACACCAGGGTGCCAAATGACTGAAACTATTATTAATCCCACAGACTTAATTCCACTCAAACCTATTAAAAGCATATCAAAACTACATGATAAGTATCAAGAGTGTTAATCTATACATAATAAGACAAAGAATGCACTTGATTGCATTCACAATCATCTGCCATTTAATATCTGCCAAAAAACACATTGAGGTTCCATGCATGTGGAGAAAACAGGAGTATCATGATTCTGTTTGATCTTTTCAAATAGAATACATCAGTGCTTCATTCAGACTATCATTTTTCTCCTGCAGACAAAGGGTCGTTTAACATCTCTTTGGTTCATTTATCTCCTGCTCAGGCACAGGCAGCTCTACAACATCCCAGCTGAAGGAGAGCACCGTCTCTGCTGGAACAGGAGGTATTTAAAGCCATTTGTTATTAATCGTCGTGACGGGGTAAATCATGCTGCCAAGTCCTATAAGGTAATGCCTGGCTCCCCGACAGACCCGTACATGACACGAGAGAGTCGAGAACACGCCCACACATTTCCGAGTCCCTGCTGATGATGGCACCGGTGTGAGCACCTCATGCTCAGTACACATGCAAGCAGGGACACGCACATGCAAACAAACATGCACAGCGACGTCACAGATTGTCTGGGTTGATGAAGGTTGTGCATGAATTTACATTTTACACACAATCTAAGATGAAATACTGCATCAGGGTGTACTACGTGATTAAAATAATCCCGTAGACTAATGAACAAAAAACATGCAAATTAGCAGGTGTTTCAAACACCCTCTGTCACTCATGCTATGTGTTGTGATTCATATGTACAGTCATATGCTATCAAGTGGCATCTTTCTGAGTGTGAGGCAGGGTCAGAGGGAACAGAAGAATCAGAACTAGATGCATTTACTCTTTATAAGACTAACAAAATAGAGATTAATACTTCATTTAAAACAGAAAAGGGGGGATTAGAAGATAGTAGATGCTTAAGGCTAGCGTATTTAAGCTCCTGTGAGGACTTTCTTGCTGCTTTTGAATCTTAATGAGCTGAAAGAATAGATCGAATAACATCCAAGATCAGTAGCATAAATATTGAATGTTTTTGTTCAGCTATTTCTATATGTGCAGGAAAAGACGAGCAAAAACATGGCACAGACCACTCTGTACATGGAGGATCCAGATAGATACAACCAAATATTTCTCATGGGGACTTTATAATATGCAAATTTAAGAGTTGATGTTCAGTAGATGTTGCGCTGTAGCAGCAGTCTCTCAAAGCCAGAAAATCATACCTCCACTATCCTTTAAACCGCCACCTCTCCTATCTTATCTCTACTCAGTGTTCAGACCAGCTGCAGATAGTTGTGGAAGAGCGTTCAAAAGCCCACCAATTACAGAAGACGGGATACATCAGGACCGGGATGGGACTTTTCAGCCCTAGAGTTCACACAAGCCCACTTGTATAAATGTGTATTTAGTAAGTTTATTTTAATACAAATCAATTTTTTAAAAGCCTAAAAAGTCTCTTTTGCAAACTACTTTGCAGTTGCTCTCACACTGTGGGACAACAGCTCACCTACGCCTTGTGTGACACATATCATCGTCTCATGACAATCCTCATAATTATGACCTACCAGAGGATTATTGCCATTATCATAATTATCAAACAAAGACAGGGTTGACAGTTTTACTCATCATTTGTGTTTTTTTAAGTCTTCCCGTTTAGTGAAATTGCAAATGTCCCATATATGGATATTTCTCAAATTTAAAAACCCTTATCAACACATGTGTGGATAAAAGTGCTTTCAATGACAGATAATGTCCTAAGAAGTCTCTAGTTGTTGGATGCTAATTATTTCCAGCAGAAGTTCAACCTCCACAATATCAATAGGCCGTCAAACTGTAGCCAACCATTTAGCAAACACTGTTGAAAGATTTTTGCTTGCAGAGTTGTCTGAGTTTCTCCGTTGTAAACAGTCCAGCAAAGCCTGCCTTTGGCTGGGCGGTTCTCTGCATTGGCAATGTGCTCAGCCAGCAAGTGGTGCGGGGTATTTAAGACTCTACCAACTCAGTTCATGTCGACAATAAGTGCAAATAACATCAGCCTTATCTGGCATAACTTTAAAGCTGAACTTGCTATACAAAAGTCTCTGTTCTTCATCCATTTCTGCCTGCTTGCAGTGCATCACTACAATGGGTCAAGGGTCATACAGAACGCACATGCATTGATCTTGTGTTACTCGTTAACAGTGGTGTTAAAAGGAATATAAGTTAACACATTATCAGCACATTAACTTTTGATAGCTCTAGTTTTAAGTAAACAGAACTCAATCATTTGAAGTGTTTTTTGTCATTGCACTTTAATCATTTGACAGTAATGCCTTAATCTACAGAGTTTTCCCAGAATGCCTTTGGGGATTTGACACTTTTGCACCCTGAGTGAAGTTACTGACTCAGTGAGAGAAGTCCTGCCTGTGGGGCGAAACCTCAATACATTGATGATAAACTGAACATGATGAAGAGGACTTCCTGTTTCAGTGTGCATCTTACACTCATTGTCACTGGTAGCCACTTAAGATGGTCTCCCTTGGGAAACAATAAAGTTTGTGGTAGAAATAACGAGAAACTGCAGTGGATGAAGAACATATGGCTTTGAGAAAACAGAAATTACTCAAACACGTTGTTTTGAGTTGGATTTAAACAGAATTTGTAGTGAGGGAACGTTTCTACAGTGCAGCTTAACTTAAAAAAGTTAACCCAACATACAGTAAATGTTTGAGTAATGAATACTCAAAAAATCGATTTCCACTACTTGAAAAACTTTGATGTAATCAGTTTCAACAACATTTTGAGCAGTTTCAACTTGTTTAGTTTCACAGTGTAGATAGGCTGTACTCTTTAGCCTTAACATTGACTGAGTCCTGCCCACTCTCATGGCTGTGCTTGATAGTGGTGATGGCTCGTCCACACTCTCAATATCAGCAGTAAAACTGGATGAGGAGCAGCAGCTACAGCAGAGGGGCTGCATGGAAATATTTTACACTTAGTTCTTGTAACATATATTTGCCTAGAACTTATCTGCATTATAAACATTAGGCTATATAGCACCACACAGTTCATTGAATTCACTCATAAACTGGGACGATAGTTTACACCTCATGTTGTGTTTTGTGTGGAATATCTGGTTTTCTAGCCTACCTGTGTCATCCTGGTGATGGTGTTGAGAAAATCTTATCAAGTTTAGCCCATTTTGGCCACATCAGCTTCTAAAGCTTTCTATCTTTTTCAGCACCACATTAGTTCTTTTTAGGGTCCATCTTTTTCTGTTTATCATCCTGAACTTCCCTTGGTGGAGGGATTAACGGCGTTCAGGGCACAAAGGTAATTATAGAACCAATGTTTCCAGACAGACGGACACTGATGGACTTCCCCAACCAAGCCTACCAGTTGGCTGTCAGATGGACAGCAGCAGTGTCAGGAGATGCTGTGGGAGAGAAGAAGGAGATTTAGAGAGGGAGCTGGGAGTTGAGAGGAGAAATGCTATTAGTGCCCACACCTGTATGGTCCATCCACTTTCACTGAACAGCAGCCTTTGCAGTCCTAAAGCCAGCCCGACCCACAAGGAATTCTGCTGGTTCTCCAGATAAGTCACTAAAGACTGGCATGTATTTACTTACATTTACTCTGTTTGGATGATAACACTATGTACATTGTGGTTGCCTTCAAGAAGATAAACATGTTACCATGCTTTGGCATCCTGACATTACTTTATAAATCAGTAAAAATCTAGAGAAAACTCATCAACTCATTTAACAACAAAAAAAGTAAAATAAATCATATGAGTGTGAGTGCTTCTGTACATTGCAGACTTCAGCCACAGTAGCAGCCACACGTGTCATGCTGAAAACTGCTCTTCAACCAACTTTTGGGTCCTGGCCCATCATTTAAGAACCACTGATTTAAACCAAAGTCTCTTCTTCAGTTTGAAGAATCTGCTGGTTCTCTTTGGACTTGTACTCTTGAGATGGAACTCAACTATTTGTGACAATACGGAAAATGCCTCTATCTGTCTCTCTTCCCTCCACATAACGACATGGCTGGATGTGGTGGTGGTGGGTCACAATAAAAAAAACATATGAAACATGTTTGTGCCTCTGAGTCAACTACAACAGGCTGAAGGAAGTGTCTTTCCACCAATGTGAACAGAGAATTGAAAACAAAAAAACTTCACCCTGTCCCCAGACAGACATAACTGAACAATGTATTTTGGCTGGATATACCTGCTTATATGATGCTTTAAATGTTGCAAATTATACCTTTAAATCAATCAACAATCAATCAATCGATCAATCAATCAATCAAACTTTATTTACATAGCATTTTTCATACAAGAAAATGAGGCACAAAGTGCTTTACAAACAGACAGATAAATTAAAAGAAGATAAAAGGAAGTATGACCCAAACCCACTCTGCCAAACCCCCTAACCCACCCACCCCGCAATCCATACACAGTATTGGCAAAATGCATCATAAATAAAAGAAACTGGCAGAACAGGAAATTGCATGTACCCAGTGCGCACTGAGGAAAGGCCATCTTAAAATGAGTAAACACTGGATGTTAGGTTAAAGTGTAAAATTAAAAATATCATCAAATAGAATAAAAATAAATTGAAATGAAGTAAAAAATAAACAAATAATAAAAGGGTGCTGTAGTGAGAATAAAAACACTAAAAGGTAACGGCAATATGCTCAAACAGGGAAATAAAACAGTTAAGAAGAACTTGGGGAAAAATGATCAAACAAGAGGATAAACTACTAAAAGATAATTCTGAAGTTAAAATAGAATAAGACTACACCTAAATTACAAAAACAGTTAAAGATGAGTAGATTAAATTCAGGTAAAAGCCAGACTAAAAAGGTAGGTCTTGAGTTTGCTTTTAAACACATTAACATTAGGCGTAGCCCTCAGGTCTTCAGGTAAGCTGTTCCATAGACGATGCCATAGTGATAAAAAGCTGCCTCACCGTAAGTTTTTGTTCTAACTTTGGGAACTGTTAACAGGGAACTTCTTGAAGGCCTGAGGGCTCGACTGGGCTCATAAGGTAAAAGCAACTCAGATAAATAAGAAGGGGCAAGACCATTTAAAGTTTTAAAAACCAGGTAAGGTAATTTCTTATCCATGTTGGACCTGAGGTCATTAACAATTTTAACTAAAACTGTCTCTGTACTGTGATTTTTCCTTTAAC
This sequence comes from Cheilinus undulatus, assembly GCF_018320785.1. Taxonomy (NCBI): domain Eukaryota; kingdom Metazoa; phylum Chordata; class Actinopteri; order Labriformes; family Labridae; genus Cheilinus; species Cheilinus undulatus. The sequence continues at coordinate 29,338,190 of NC_054870.1, read as the reverse complement.
CAGATTGATACATTTCATAAATATGTCTAAAATTAATAAAATCATTTAACTGGTTTAAAACAATCTTCGCTAAAATTTTACTTAAAAATGGCAAATTGGATACAGGTGTAAAATGATCAGCTACTGCTGCATCCAAATTGCTTTTCTTCAGAAGGGGTTAAATAATAAAGTTTTAAAAGCAGAGGGGATAAGTCTGTCTGAAGAGAATAATTTAAAATGGTAAGAAAATCATGTTTAAAAAAAGTCATAAAAGTTTTTAAAAAGGGATGCTTGGATGGGGTCTAAAAGGCAGGTAGTTAATTTGAGTTGTTAAAAACTTTTTCAAGCATCTCAGCATCAACCAGGACAAAACTCTCCAGGGTTTCCTCATTTCAAAGCAAAGATTCTGAAGAGTTTAAATTAAAAGGCTGAGAAAGTAAATGGTTTTGCTCTGATAAAATCTATTTTACTGCTGAAGTGGACTGCAAAGTCATCACATGACAAGTTTGAATTATGAGGTTGGTTCAAAACAGGGTTGATTAAATGGTCGATGGTTGTAAAAAGAACTTTTGGATTGTTTTGATTATTGCGAATTAATTACCTCCGTCAATGAGGTTATGTGATCAGCAGGGTTTGTTAGTTAGTTTGTTCATTTTTAGCAACATAACTTAAACAGTTATGTACGGATTTTGATGAAATTTTCAGGAAATGTCGGAAATGGCAGAAGGAAGAACTGATTCGATTTTGGGACCACCATCTGGATCCAGGAATTTTTTAAAGGATTCTGTACTATTGAGAGATAAGGCTAAAGGTGGAGGTCTGCGTTCTCTGAGTGCTTTTCTAGTTTTGAAAATGTTTTCTTCTTGCTTGTTTGATGGCTGTGTTGTACATTTTCAGATGATTGCGGAAAATGTTGTAGTTAACTTGATTTTTTTTTTGTTTCGCCGCCTCCATTCTGCTTTTCTGCAGCTTCTCTACAGATTGATGATGTAATTGTTTTTCCAGGGAGGCTTTGGGTTTGTTGATAAATTTTTGATTTTTATTGGTGCCACAGTGTCCAGAGCTGACCTAAGTTTACTGTTAAAATTTTCAACAATAAAATCACAGGAGGAAGGTGAGGGGGTATCAGTTAAAATGTCAATAAAATCTGCAGCCACTTCAGCAGTAAGATAGCGCTTCCTGACAGTACACACTGGGATTTCCCGTTGCTTAAAATCACTGATATTAAAAAACACACAGAAATAGTCAGACAAGCCCACGTCCATAACAGAGGTCACAGATGCCGATAGGCCATAGGTAATGACAAGATCTAAAATGTGACCTCTGTTGTGGGTGGGCTGTGTTACATGTTGGATAAAATTCATACAGTTAAGAAAGTTTAAAAATTCGGAGCTAAGAGAGTCTGATTGATTGTTGACATGCAAATCAAAATCACCCCCAAAAAAAACCTCCGTCATACTTTGGCTGAAAGAGAGCAATTCTGAAAATTCAGCAACAAAATAGTCACAACGTTTAGGTGGTCTGTAGATGGTCAAACATAGTATAGGAGGACTACTAAAACAAAGGAAGGATATTCAAAAGATGTGTACTCGTCAAATAAAATGTCTTTAAAACCACGATCTGCTAAGAAAATTGTTGCTGTTCCCCCTCCTCTTTTTCCTTGCCTGAAAGAATAAGAAAATTGGTAATCAGGGGGATATGCTTCAGTGAGGGCTGCAGGTGCATCAGTGCTGAGCCAAGTTTCAGTTACAAACATAAATCAATATTTTTGTCTAAAATCAGGTTGTTAATAAGAAAGTCTTGTTTAAAAGGGATTGAACATTTAAAAGTGCTATATTTAGTGTATTCTGTGATGTTTGGGGGGTTTAGACGGGTGTGAGTGTGTGAGATTATGGGTTTGAGATTATGTAGATTCGCGCCTGAGGTTTTAAACGGTGGTTGTCTGTGTGCTCTCTGGTGGTAATAATGGCAGGGATAGGTTAATAGTTTTTAAAATCAGATGGTCCAAATCCAGTAGGATGTAATTTACTGTCAAAAGAGGAGCTAAAATGATAGGGACTAGGACCTGGGGGACATCAGTCTAAAAAGTGGAACATTTAATCAGATGGCATAGGTTCTATTATGCACAGTGAATAATAACAATAATATGTCAGTGTATATGCCCTTCGAGTATACATTACTGCTGCTTCACTCTTTAGCACTCAACCTGTCCACCATGCTTGAGTTCACTTGATTTTTCAGGGCTGATTACGGGGGATATTGTGTGGAAAATTGCACAGACATGTGCAACACTCAGTCAAATGTACGACACTAAAGACACACTTAGCTGTAATGGTTACATGTCCAAGTAGTGCGTGCACGGTGGAACTGAGGCACAGTAAAATGATTGTTTCACACCACTACTGTCAAATTATTTGGTCTGTCATTTTAATCTCCAGTCAAAAACACACTGACCTGACAAAGTAACACAATTGTGTCCCAATAATAATCTGTTTTCATCACTTCTCTTCTGATGGCTGCTGGATTTAAGTAGGGGCTGCTCCAGCCTTATAAAAATAAATGCTGGAGTGATAGCCCGCATTTCTGTATAATTCATTTTATTGTCCTTTGTTGTGTTCTCTGTCTCTGAGAGCACAGAGATGAATAGCTTTTTGTGTGTCAGGATGGCAGACGTGCTTGGATTTAAAGAAAAGGACAGGAGACAATGCAGAACATTCTTTATTCAGATGCAAGAAAAAGGCATTCAGTGAGATTCAGAATTACACTTTATTAAACTGACAATGCACTGATTAACATAAAAGTAAATCTATTATGTTACAGTGTTGTTCATGGAGTACAAATTATGCTCTGTACACTGAATTACAAGAGGTGCCATTACAAGTTAAGCCATGATGTAAACAAGCAAATGTCCAAAGAAAAAAAGCAATGGCACTGCGTACAAATCTTAACATACAAGTACGTTTATACTAAGAATATATTCTGTGTGGTCCATCAAAATGCACCTGCAGCCAGATATGTCTTCATGTGACTGTTACATTGATGCCAAATTTACTGCTGTGACCATTACTGGTAGTTTGCAAAGCCAAAAGCATTATGAAGCACAAAGAGGTGACACCTCAGTCCTCAGGGTTGTTTTTTTTTTTTTTCATTATGTTTTTGCTTTGATAATACAGTTTATTCATGAAAGACACCTGAAGCCCATTCTAGCCAAATCCAGCTTTTTTTGTGATAAAGAATAATTCAGCCTCAGGCAATTCAGCTGCCTGATTTGAAAACCTTCCTCCTTCCTGCTATTTGATAGATGGCGTGTGTTCTCTTAAATGCAAAGTCAAAGCAATATAACCCAGACTGACTGAACAAAAAGCATGACATTTTCTGAATCTTTCCATCACTGAAACAGGGGTGTGTCCAGTTGTTGGCCCCTGTAGCACTTTTTGTGCATTTTAATGTTTTCTTTGGTTGGTAATTCTAACAGAAAGATTATGACATCAGCATTTATGAATTAGGGCCTATGTCCACTAACACATTTTTGTGCATTTTCAGTGCAAACCAATGTAGTTCTAAGCACAAAAGCACTGGTTGCTGTTCTTTTAATAGCTGCACTCCATGTTTAAATAATTACACTGCCAACTGCAATGTGCAGTAGTATGAAGTATGACTGGCAGTTGGTCATCAGTTTACAGTATGTAGCTGGTTTCTGGTCTAATAACGGAGGTAAACACTAATATGACTGATCTTTTCGAGGATAACATTTCCAGGTCTACAGCTGCTGTTAGTAAGGACAGTTATTTACTGATAATATTTCTATTATACATGCCAGAGCATCCAGGCCCTTAAACACTGAAGATTTTCATGTTACCACTCTACTTTTTGTATATGGACATATCCATATACAGTGCCTATAAAAAGTATTCACCCACTTAGATGTTTTACCCTTTTATTAATTTTAAAAATCAACCATGTTCAATATAATTTGGCTATTTTTTACAAAAAATATAACCAAAAAAGTGTCCCAAGCCATAGTTCTCTGGCAGACTGAATAAGGTTGCTCTCCAGGATTTTCCTATATTCTGCTGCATTCATTTTATCCTCTACCTTTACAAGCCTTCCAAGGCTGGCTGCCAAGAAGCATCCCCACAGTATGATGCTGCCACCACCATGCTTCATAGTGGGGATGGTGTGTTTTTCTGGTGAAGAACCTAAGTAACAGTTGTTGCATGCAGAGTTTCTCCCATCTCAGCTGCTGAAGCTTGTAACTCCTCCAGAGTAGTCATAGCTGTCTCACTAGTCTCCTTCGTGCCAGATCACTCAGTTTGTGGGGACGGCCTGATCTTGGCAGAATTACACATGTGCCATATTCCTGGCATTTCTTGATGCCGGATTAACCTGAACTCTGAGGAATATTCACTGCCACAGTAGGTTTTTGTATCCATCCCCTGACTTAAACTTTTCAATAACCTTTTTCTTTAAGTTGCTAGGAGTGTTCTTTTGTTGTTTTGGTGTAATGATAGCCAGGAATACTGATTAACTAGTTACAGGACCTTTCAGACACAGCTGTCTTTTTACCACAATACTTGAGACACATTCACTGCACTCAGGTGATCCCAGTTTCACTAATTGTGAGACTACTAGAGCACCAATTGGCTGAACCTCTGTTGAATTATGTCAGCTATTTTCATAGTAATCTGTTTCCACTTTGACATCATTGTTATTATTATTTTAATTTTGTTTAAAAAAATTAATAATATTGACCATGATCGATCCATAAAAACAATACCACTACTTTGTGTTCATACAGACTTCATTCCACCCCTAAATAATGGGCCGGGCCACCCAATTCAAAAATATCTGGACACACCCCTGCACAGCCCCAAATCAATTCATTCAATAGTCTGTTATGTTTAAACCTACATACTTTTACACTTAAACTTCAAGAATTTCACACACATATTTGTTAGATGGTGTACATCTTTTCAGGTAGCGAGGCAGGTTCAATAAGACAAATGTTATGTTTAAAAGCACATTAACTTGCTGGTCCACTATCATCTCCAAAAATCCTCATCTCGAAAATGTATATTTTCATGTTTCTAAAAAATGCAACAGATTTCTTACAGTATTTTACACGGCATATCAATACAATCATGTTCATCTTTACAGATCCATAAAAAAATACTGACAGTACACAGAATCTCAAGTAGAGCTACTATAAAGGCAACTGGCAAGTATCGTATACAGCACAACACGTAAGCACAAGCAATTCTACAGGTTACAGCAGATGTACAATCCTGCTTGGCTCACTAGTTAAAGTCCTCAGGAGAGGTGTGACTCTATTTAAAACCAGTCCTGGTGTAATGGCTGTCATAAGCAATGGTTAATCACACACAAGTAGTACCATATGTTCGCACTATAAGCCATAATAGCACAATCTGTGTGCTGTGCAAACAGGCTGATGCATCTTCTCAGCGGGTTTATAGGATCCGCAGTTCAGCACAAGGATCCAGTGAGATAAACACAGCTCTTTTTTCTTCTTTTACATTCAGAAATATGTTTAATTCAGTGGAGAAAACAGGTAGGGCTTTACTGAATGCCTGTTCAGTGAATAGTACAGCAACAGTTCTCTTTAAAGGACAGAATTACCATAGAAGAAGAAAAAGAAGGAATGAAAACAAAGGGACGGTAAATAATAAATAAACGCATTCAGTAAAAGGATCTTGTAACTCGTTATTAGAAAATTAATAATCTGTTCACAGCGCTGATACACAGCAATGACAGATGAGTTAGGGCAGGTGGATTTAATAAACAAAGAAGAAGCTTTTTACAGAGCAGATTGGGAGAATATCATATTAGTAGTGTCGCCATTTTTTTTTAATACATCTGTCTCTATTTACAGAGATTATTTTACTCCTTATAGACAATAATAGCAATAGAGTCATTATCTTAACAAGCCATGAAAGCTTTAGTGCACAATTTAGTAGAACAACTTCCTCAGTAAGGAGGTCATGATACTGTGATTCATCTTGGTTTTATGTTTAGTTTAGCTTGACACATTTCTACATTTGTTTAAGTAAATAAAAGCCTGGCACTGCCATGCAAAGAGTAATAGGGGCAGAGGGACTGCCAATCTGTTTTTTTTAAACTGGTCTGTGCTGTTGATTCTTATTGTGGTCCTGGACCGTTTGTGTGTTTTGTTTGTGTTTGTTTTGTCAGAGCCCTGTGGTGACCTGCGTGATCTCCGAGTTGAGATCGTCGTTGGCAGCACGGGTGTCCATCGACGATCCCTCCAAGGCTAGTCATACCTGCAGAGAGAGAGAGAGAGAGAGACGAGGTATGTCATCTTGTGCAGTGGGTAACTGTTCACCCTATCATGACACGAGATTCACAACTATCAGAGGTCTGTTTCAGAAAGCAGGTTGCCTGCAAACCCTGAGTGTGTTAACCCTGAAAGGAGGGAAACTCAGTTTTCTGTCTCAGAGAGGGAGGTAACTCAGACCCAAGAATGAGGAGTAAATCAAAGCCCTTCCAGAAAGGAATGAAAGCTCTGAGTCTGTTTTTTATTGTAACCGAGTCTTTGAAGCTAACCTGGTCAGGGGCAGGTTTCTTTATCTCCTCCCTCTCACTGAGCCAGAAAGTTTTATCTCTGCATTATTTTATTCATTAATTTATTTAATTTGTATTTGGCACATTATTTGTGTTTACTCTGAATTATAAAACCCATTATTTGAGACAGATATGAAAACATTTCATTAAATATATGTTTAAAACTGATCATGACATGCTTTTATTATTCTGTGTTTGCATATACTCCTCATGCATGCATCGATTCTCTCGGGGTACTCCATCTTCTTCCCACCACCAAAGACATTTTTTGTTAAGTTAATAAGTGACTCTAATGTGAGAGGGCCTAGTTTTTGTCTCTATAAGTCAGCCCTGCAGTTGACTGGTGACCAGTCCAGCGTGTATTCCGCCTCTCATCTAGTTGACATAAGTATTCAGAACATTTACAAAAACTCTCAAAATTTAGCTCAGGTTCCTCCCATTATTCCCAATCAATCTTTCTACATCTTGACAGGAGTCCACCTGTGGTAAATTAAACTGATTGGACATGGTTTGGAAAGGCACACAACTCTCTAAAGAAGGCCTCACAGCTGACAATGCATATCAGAGCAAAAACCAAGCCATGACGTCAAAGGAACTGCCTACAGAGCTCCAAACACTTTTACTGATCTCATCCTGATTATCCAGATGACAATAAAGCTGGAATTGTCAACAATGTAACTTTACTCGTAAAACTGAAACTTTCTGTCATCCACACAGGGAAAAGTATATCCATTAAAGTCATTATCTCATGTAAAACTTCAAATGTCATTTCTATGCTTAAAGAATATGCATAGGTAAAACCTCCAAACCTTTGAAAAGTAGGATTTCAGAACACAGAAGTGTCATCAGAAACCATGACAAAAAAGTCCTGGTATTGAACATGTCACACTCCCACGGAGAGGAGGAGATATTAACAACCTTCGGCGTGAGCTGCTATTCTGTTCCCTCAATACGTTAACACCCAAAGGTCTCAATGAAGAGATGGATTTTCGCACCTCTTTAAAATGTGTATGCTCTGACTTACCTCTGCCACTACTACTCAGTCATTCTATAGATTTATGAGTTTGTACATTAAACTGCTAGTTTTAGAAGTTATAGAATACTGTCTATAGACTGGTCTATCTTGTTATGTATTACTATACTTAATTTATTTCATTTTTTTACTTACTTGGTTTCCCAAGAATGTTCAGAGTAATAGCTTCATAGAATGACAGGATCAGTTGTACAATCCCCTATTTACTTCCCACAATAGGATGACGGTTCATTTCTGATTCATAAATAGCACCTACAGTACTTATGGGCGCCTCTCCAGTTTAATGTGTTTTATGACAGATCCAGCCTGATGATAACCACATTATACCATGGAGGTTCTCAGCCTAGATATTTATTTGTTCTCTGTACTATAACAGAGTTAAAAAAATGTTTTTGCAATTTTGATCTACACGGTCATATGTTCTTTTCCTATACCTACCTGTGCAGAGTTTGTTACATTTTACATATCTCTACAATGAGGTTAACAATAAAGCACTATATCATGAACATTTGAAATTGTAAATATCACACATAGTCACTGGGTTGTATGTTGACGTGCTTTTTTTTTTGTCCTTGAAACTTGTTCATGTGATGACTCAAAGATCGAATCATGTGATCGTCTATGTGATTACCTTCACCTGTATAAAATGAGGTGCTCTGCACTTGTCACTTTAGTCTGACGAAGAGCACCTCCGCTCGAAACGTCACGTTGGTGCAATAAACAATTATATATTTGGAGTCCTGCAGTGTGTGAGACGTATTTCTGTTCTTTGTCAGTCTCTTTTTCAGCTCAGCACCTGCCCACCTTGGTTTTTAGACTTTTTTCTTATAAAGCTGGAATTCCCATCACCATGGCTAACGGGGACTATTTGTCATCATTTAGCTGCTAGTTATGTTTACTGGGGATATTGTATGTTCATGTGAGATAACAAGAGTGTTTTTCTCCTTTTTCATTTGAGCTAAGCAAAAGAGGGAACTTAACTAAAGAAAGATGGGACTTTTCAAAAGAAACTATTGACATTTGCCACAGTCTATCTTGATTTCAGTAATGAAGTGTGAGCAATCAGGTCATGCCCAACCATAATCATAAAGTGCCAGCACATAATTTAGAGCACTGGTTGTGTCATTAACGATTCAGTTTTATGGTGGGAGTTATAATGAGCTACCATCCCTCCAGAACCTTAAACACGGGTTAGACACGAGACCCATTGTGCCTCTGTGCCCAGAGATAGCTCGTCTGGCATTTTTTTTTACCAGATTGTAAGATTAGTCCATCACAAGATCAGTATACATGGTGACATAACCAGGTTTTGAAAGCAAGAACTGAAAGCAGAAGATGACAGGCTGTAAATAGCAGGAGAATATAGCCATTTAGTGTGTCCATTAGGGAGAGAAATGCAGGGGAGAGGTTAGGTTAGGTCAGCATCAGTTGGGTTATTTATGGTCTGCTAACAATGGGGAGATGCACATGGATGTAACAGACATGTCCATAGTTCTGAGAGCTATAAACCTACAATCACACTACTGTAATTGGTGACGTGTCTGTATGTCTGTCTTGATTTGCACACCACACTGTTGCTTCCAGTTGTCCTTGACACCCCTTAGAAGACGTCTTCGGTGTACCCGTTCAAAACTGGTGCCATAACAAAATCATAAATCCAAAATCATTGTACCTTTTGCTTCAGTTTGCCCCCCTCACCATCCCCATCCCTGATTACGTCACTTCCCCTGTATAACACATACGCTCACTCTGCCAATGCCCAAGAGGAGACGGCTTTCACTCTTAAACACGCATCAAAGACAGAAACTACAGGGGACACATGGGTCTGTTTTTTCTTTATAATTGAGAGAGAAAGTAACAGAGCTGGAAAACAGCTGGGTTTTGTTTAAACACGCCCATGAGGTCAGAAAATATTACTTCGACATTGCTATTACTAAGGTACCCACAAGGCAATTTATTTTGGCATGCCTGGATGTCATGATACACCTGCTCTGTGAACCCTGATTAAAGAAGGCTCTCTTTAAGGCTCTTCTCAATGCTCTTATCGAACAAGAAAAACACAGGAGATGTGCCACACATTGGAGTTAGAAATCATGGTTTATTTGCTGTTTGGCAGTTGTAGTTGGCTGTGCTGCATATGTGTCTGTCTCAGTGTAGTACTGAGTTTTTCAAATAATTTTGGGCAGAAAAAAAAAAAAATGAAATATTCCAAAATGTTGAACTCTCTTTATAAGGAGATATTTGTTTACAAAGACTGAATGTCTACCTGTTGATTGGACCTCTCCCCTGTGTTTGCACTGTTGTGTTCACGCTGTGGGAGCTTGCGGCTTGTCACTCCAGTCCGTGACGAGTTCTGCATCTCCAACACTGAAGGACTAGGGGTGCAGAACTCACGGAAACAACGCTTGAAGTTCTCGTCCAGGTAGCCATAAAGAACTGGGTTCAGACTACTGCATGAGGGGAAACAACGGCACAGGTCAACACTGGAAAATAACTTTAACTGACATCATTTTCACATTTAGTAACACTCAGTTAATTGAGTCCTGTGATCACTACAAGTCAACTTAAGTCATTATAAAATATACAACTACACATGATCAAAACTCAATACATTTGCTCTTATCACCAAAAAACACATTCTTTTTTAAAATATGCACCCTGTTATCAACACTCATCCAGGCTTTTTGTCCTAGATAAAACCACCCAGCATGTTGGGTTAAGGTGATTAAACCTATCTTAATTAAAAAAACAAACAAACTTGTGTGCAGATGCAAAGTAGTAAGGAAATTTGCTGCACCCATTAACACTATACTATACTATACTTTCACATAAATCCTTATGAACAGTTTTATTTCTGTTGACTTTAAGGATTTTCTAATGTGTTAAATGTTGTAATGCTTTGCATTTGTCGAAAAATGTCTTTTACTCAATACGTACCTGTTTGTGTAACCCAATGCAATGCAAAAATGCCAGGTGATAGTCTGGAGTGTGGAGCTGGGGATGTTGATCAGGGCTGTGATGATGACAAAGATGTGGATAGGGGTCCAGCATACAATGAAGACAGCAACCACCACCAGGACCATTCGGGTGATCCGACGCAGGTTTCTGTCCTTTTCCTGTGATTGGTAAGTTAATAGTGTTAGAAAAGAAGGGGATTTGGAGTTTGGGGTGAAGAGTTTGGGTTTATGAAAAAATAAAGGAGAAGTTAAGGTGAAGAGGATGATGGAAAGATGTGAGAAGAACATTTGTTTTTCCATTTCCATCTACCTTTCATAACCCTCATTCAAATATTCATGTTTTTTGCCACCAATCTTTGGTAAATTTCTCAAAAGCTGAGTGTGAAATTATTATGTTTGGGTCATTTCATTTTCATCTGCAATTAATTAAAACAGAGCTGCAAGCTTAAGTTGATTTCCCTAATTGCCATCTCTTGAGAGTAATGAGTGCACTGTATGCATAAAAGGTCCAAGCAGCCTTTGAGTTTGCTTCATTATTCTTGAAGAAAAATAATTATTTTAATCAGTGCCCCATGTCTACTCAAGCTTTTTCGTAATTTCACTAATTTGTTAATCATGGTTGCATTCAAAATCCCTGTTTACGATAGATTAAACAGAGTAAATTAGGTGTGATTATTCGGGGTGATGTTTTATAAAGTTTTTTCATAACCTGGGAGCCTGATAGCATGCGCACGCTCTTCAGCCGCAGGATCATGAGACCGTAGCAGATGGTGATGATGAGGACGGGCATGATGAAGGCGAAGATGAAGACGCAGATCTTCAGCAGGGTGTCCCAGTACCAGGAGGGATGGGGGAAGATCAGCTTGCAGTCCACAATGTTGGAGGCTGTGAGGACATAAACATGCAACATTACATTCACATGATCAGAGGTAAACAGAGACACAACCATTCATCACAGCTACACCAGTCATTTCATGGATAGTTATTTTTATCTGGTCTTTTTTCATGCTAACATCTGTCTATCCCTTCTTATGAAATGTTCCAGCTTAGTTACATGTTAACAACATGATAAAAAAAAAGTGATTTACAAGATACATATAGTATTCACAGATGGTTATTTTTATCTGCTTTGTTTTGACTTTGGTATCTGTCTCTTCCTTCCTCAGAAATGTGTCAGCTTAGTTGCATATTAACATGTTCAGGTGTCTTAAAAGATAAAAATAGTATTCACAAGTGTCCAATAAAGCATGTCACAATTTTGGGTTTTGGCATCATCTAAAAACTGGATTTTGACATCAACAAGATACTTGGTTTGGATATTAACTTGATTCTTGGATTCTTGATTCTTTATTTATTGTGCAAAGAGTTTTGAAATCACATAGATACTGGGTGTTAACATCAACTGGTTGATGGTTTTTAAGGTCAGTGAGGTGGGAAGTTTTGAGATGAGGGTCTCTTGAGTAAACTTGGGCTGGATGTATATTATCATACACTGCACATACTGTTTTCAGCTCCAATATTTTGACTGATTATGTGTAACTGAACTTCCTGGGTTTGTGTAACTAAATATACTTGGTAAGAAATAATAAAAAGTAAGAAAATAATAAAAAGTACACACAGATAAACCCTCTCTAGCCATGACTCTGGCTTTATTAGTGTAGTGAGCTGGATTATAGCATCAACAACTGCTTCATGACAGTTTCAGTAACTCTGAAGGGACATATGACTCAAATGGCAAAAACATTAGCCCGTTAGCACTAATTAGCATAAATAATTTGTGATGATACCAGAATGGGAATTACCCTGCTTATAATGAAACTGGAAACAGGAGATATGCCCACATTGTGTTTTGTGAGAGAAGAAGGCTTTAGCGAGACAATGGTATTAGTCAAGCCAGAGTAAAAGCCACCATCACAGCCAACAACAGCTAAAGGGTGGAACAGAAGTAGGAGGAAAGAGCAGCAAATAAAGTGACAGCTACAATGGACTCAGGTTACAGATAGCTAGCTTGTCTTAGAGTATGGTGATTTGCTCCATCTTGTTACTACAGAGCTCTGCATTGGTGTTTTCTTTGTATCTATATGGGTAATAACCCTCAAGTTACATTATCATCTCTTATTATTTTATTCTGAGATTTGAGGTTTTATTGAGTGGTACACTATAGAAACATAGCAGGCTTATGGCAGCCCCATGTGTGATGTAATATCATTTCTTCAATGTTAATTATGATTTGCGAGTATTCAGGTACTCTTCATTGAGTTGTATGAGTACTCGAGTACTAAAGCTACTGTAAAATCTCATCCGTAGTTCTGATATCAACTAGACTGGGTTTGTTTACGTCAACTATTTTAGGTGTTTGGTTCTAGTTTTTGACATTCCCCTAATGATTTTTTTTTCATTTATGTCAAGTATATGTTAGGTTTTTCAAACAACAGTCATTTTTTGCTCTTTTTTTCATTCATCTTATTTCCTAAACTTAACTTTAATGAAACAAACATTGGTAACTTCAAGATTAAAACTTGGTACATCACCTACGCAATCCTGAAAGTTAAGGATATATCTGGCATTGTTCACCTGTTTTGGGGCTGTTTATATTTAAGTCGTTTTACATTGAATCCTTTCAGCTTCAGGTATGTGTCATATAGTGTAATTGATGCAAAGTATACACAAATGTGTAATCACCTCATGATTTACGATAGTAGGACTGTCAAATCCTTTATTGATCAATTAAAATGTTTGTCTTATTACAGTTTCACTTATAAGGTTGATGACCTAGCTTTACAAAAACTTAAGATAACACTTGAGAAATTTCTGTAGCCATTTTCCCTTCATCAGCAGTGTGATTACACAAGGACACTCTGTCAGAGAGAGCTGTCTTTGTAGGTGGGTCCTTGACAGTGCAGACAGTTATATTAGTCCCCAGCCAGCTATACAGCATTGAATGGATCTTTGTGCGGCTGCACAGAAAAACTGAAGAACTCTTCTGTGTTGTCTGCTTTTATATAGTCAGTTGAAGAGCATAATCACGCCTCAGGGCTGAAATACACATTATGAACCGAGTGTGTTTCTTAGCGTTAAGTCCAAGAACTTGAAAAAAAATGTGTCTGCCTTTGAGTCCATACTTTGTTATGCATCATTTTTATGGCTACACAAGAATTGAATGCTACATTTTGAGGTCTTGCTTTATTTTTTTTGTCTATTGGAAGACAACATCATTTGAAACAAAAATGTTGAGGGATATTTGAAGGAGAGCTGATTTGAGTTATTCTTAACCTTGTTATAGAGAAAATATTTTAAGTTAATTTTTTCACTGAGTTATAATCTTAGCACCAAAAGAGAGGACATTTTTGTTTGGTAGAATATTTCTTTGTTGTAACAAACCTTGTTTATTTCCCTTTTAAATGGTGTCACCTTTGTAAGAAGCATACATTTGTGGGATGAGCAGCAGAGCTGAGTATTTGGGTTGCATCCATGAAAAATTTGCCAAAATGATTCACTGCTAATGCAGTTCTAGTGAAAATAGTATATTATATGATCAGAATTTGTTTTCCGATCAATAAGATGGATATTTTACGATCAAACCATTATCAGAAGGCTACTCTGTTTTAGCCCACGCTCAAGTCCAAGCATTAGGATCCAAATGGGTAAGGACAAAAATGGTATGAGAATATCTTCAGATTGCAGTGTAAGACTAACAGTGTATGCTTACGATCGACAATGGTCGAGGCCATGAACATGACTGGAAGTCCGATGGCAGAGGAGAGGATCCAGTTGCAGATATTTACAATCTTGGCGTTACGCGGCGTCCTGAAGTCCAGAGCTTTGACCGGGTGGCACACGGCGATGTAGCGGTCAATGCTCATGGTGGTGAGTGTGAAGATGGAGGTGAACATGTTGTAGTAATCGATGGACATCACCATCTTGCACAGTATGTCACCAAACGGCCACGTTCCCATCAGGTAGTTGACGCTCTGGAAGGGTAGAGTGCTGGTGACTAAGGTGTCGGCCAGGGCCAGGTTGAAGATGTAGATGTTGGTGGCAGTCTTCATTTTGGTGTATCTGCAGAGAAAACATGTCAGAGTTGTAACATAATGAATCATTTTTCATAATTAAAAAGCCTCTAACTGATCCTATAGGGAAGCAGAACCCAAGACTGAATGGAAAATAATGATACTGCATTATCAATCAATCAATCAAACTTTATTTATAAAGCGCTTTTCATACATGACATGTAACTCAAAGTGCTGTACATAGACAAATTAAAAACATTCCCTCAAACCCACCCACCCCCACCTTTTGCGTAATATAGACAATTAGAGTCATTCCCTCACACCCACACACCCGCAACCACCCTATCCCACTATCAACCACCCCACAGACAACAGTTACATGTGCACCCACTCACACCCACTCACACACACTGTTTCACAAACACACACACACATACACACTAAAATAGTGGATATTAGGCTGAGTACAAGAGGCTGAGTACAGATGAACCAGTTGAGAAAGTGCCATCAGAGGGGCCGTCTGCACCAGGAGCAGCGAGTCACCCACCGCTACAGGACACCGACGCAGGACCCAGAGGAGGGATGAGGCAGAGACACCAAACCTCCACCAGGGACCCACGAGACAGACCCCTGCAGCCATAGCCGACCACCGCTCCCGGTGCAGAGGGCTCCCCCAGAGGAAACACTGGAGATCCTAAAAATGATAAAAGGATAAAAATAAGTAAAACCTCAGTACAAATAAAACCTAAGAACTAAAATATAAAATAGCATAACTAAAAAATTAAGGTAGGAAAAGAATAAAATTCATAAATAAATACAGATTGAAGGCCTAAAATAAATAAATATCATAAATAAAATAGATAAATATTAATCAAAAGCTAAGCTAAAAAGGTGTGTCTTGAGCCTGCTCTTAAATTATAGATAGTGTATCAATGTCTCTTTGAAGTGTTATGGTCTCTCTTTGAAATATGTGCTTCTATATAGTTCTATAATCTACATTTTTATTCTCTTTGATGTCTTTCTGTCTTGTGTAAATATTTTGAATTGATATGTGAGTTATTTCTTTGAGTCTCTTTGTTGTTTTTTGTGTTTTTGTTATTAATTCTCAGTAACTTTGTTACTCTTTGTTATTATGTTGTCTTTTTGTTGTTTGAAGTTTTTTAATCATTCAGTTTGTTTTTCATCTCTTTGAGCGTCTTTGTACTCCTTCATTCTTGTTATAGTTGTTTAGTGTTTAGACTCTTGGGTCCCTTTGTAGTCTTCAGGTCCTGTTTGGGCACCATATGCCATTTGTTTTTGGCTCTTCTATGGTTACTATAGCTTAACTTCACAAGTGGCCACATTTTTGCCTAACTCCATGGGCCCCCTATGAGGCATTGACCCACAAAGCCCCGCCCCCCTTTCTCCCCTCATAAGCAGCCCTTGTTTGTAGGT
This sequence comes from Cheilinus undulatus, assembly GCF_018320785.1. Lineage (NCBI taxonomy): Eukaryota > Metazoa > Chordata > Actinopteri > Labriformes > Labridae > Cheilinus > Cheilinus undulatus. Next base: position 29,322,180 of record NC_054870.1, on the reverse strand, counting down.
ATAAATTTCTTTCCTGTTCATTAAAATAAACTAACCCTGGATTATCTGATAAATGCATGCAACAGTCACTGGTACCAGTCTTATTTGAATAGCAATACCAATAAAGATAGGCTATATCTTGTTAAAATGGGCAGACATAAAACATCACTACAAGAGTTCAGGTAATGCTGCAACAATGAATTGCTAAAACCAATAAGAACTGGTTGTCAAAAGGTGTTGGTGACAAATGTGTTTATTTGTTGTGCAGTTATTATGTCAGCAGTGTTAAATAGACCTTGGTCAGCTTAAGCTGCTTTCAAATAGGCTGTGTATAACTCTTATTTTCATTGACTACAATAATTGTAATAGATAATTGCTGACAGAAAATACAAGAGGAAATGTTCATCAGTGACCTCTTTTCAATGGAAGCTGGCTTTAAACATGGCGAGCTAAAAGTTCTGTTTTCAGTGACAACATGGGGTGTGATAATAATGTTGGCATTGGCCTGTCAGGTGTTCAAATCTGTGATTTTTTTCTCTCCACCATGCTTCTTATATGTCTGTCCAAATACAAGCAGAAGAGAGGAGAGATGTGACTGCAGCAGGCAAAGCAAGAGAAGTAATCATGTGTGAGTCTGTATGTACAGGTCCAACCCTAATAAAGAAAGACATTGAGTAAAAAGTTAATTTTGCTGCTGAATCTGTTGCTCTTTTGGCCTAAAATGTAAACCAGGGAGAGCAGTAAAAGCTCTTTTACTGCTAGGGCTGGGCGTTTTATTGAAATTAGATTAAATCACAATATGGCCTTCTGTAATTTTCAAATCGCAAACAAAGCAATATTTCTCTAACCTGAAATGTGTCAAAATACCAGTTGAATCAAAAAAAAAAAAAATTGCAGTAGAGATTTTATGCTCCACATAGTATTCAAACATCCACGTCATTCTTTTAGAATAGTTTAAAAAATGCTGCTTGACTAGTTTTGTATTTGTTTTTCTGAATCAAAGTGAGAATGACATGAAAATTATCATTCCCTTCATTCTCATAAGCCAAAACATTCCCAATTACATATTTTTTCCAAAATTATTGATCCCTATTTTAATCCATGTAATAATATGCAAGTTATAATATTAAGTGAAGTTCTAAGTTTATCATTTAAAGGGATATTTCAGTATTTTTGAAACTGGGTCGCATAAGGCACCAAGCAGTAGAAGTGGCGTTAGCCTCCAGTGATTTCAGTGAGCATTTCAGGACGCTAGGCTATACAGCATAACAGATGCAGGTTTTGGCTACTGGTTACATGCTCTTGTATTGCAAAATTTTGACAAAAACACAGAGGCTTTCTGAGTATAGAACAAAATGCTTCAAAAAAAACATTGATACTGTGCACATTTGAGCCAACATTGTTTTGTAACCAATTTTAACCAAAAACTCACTAAATTCCAGGGAGAAACCGTACCCATCTGCACGCTGTATAGCCTAGCCTCCTGGCCGGAACAACCAGCAAGTCCATCTTAAAGTCATTGGAGGCTAATGTCATTTCTACAGCTAGGTACCTCATACGACTTAAGATAAAAAACACTGAAATATCCCTTTAATTTGAAAAGAGATCTTTATTATGATCCCAAGAGAGGGCACTAATGTTGTATGCACAAATATTTATTGATAATTAAGTGATGTATATACAGTGCTTAACAAATGTATTAGACCACCTGTCATAAAAACGAGAAAACATAAATATTTTAGAAATCTTTCAAAAACTTCTTTAAAACTAAAAATGTTATTGTTATTTATTTGGCAAATAACAAACTGAAACAACTAAATAGTCCTTTTTCCACACATAATAACCAAAAACTTAATATTTTGAATGGCCTCCTTTGGCCTTGATAACAGCTTGCATTCTTGTTTTTAAGGACTTTTTCACAGCCTCTTTTGTTATTGAGTTCAGATAGTTTCTAGCTGTTCCCACAGACTTGCTTTAGATGAAACTTTTGTGCCATCAATCTTTTTATCTACTAAATCCCAAATTTGTTCAATAGGATTCAAATCCGGACTTTGACTTGGCCAGTCCATCAGTTCCAGTACTCCAGATTCCTTTTTATGGTCAAATAGTCTCTGCACAGCTTTGAAGTATGCTTGGGGTCATTGTCTTGTTGGTATATGAACCCACAACCAATCAGATTCAGTCCAGAAGGGATTCCATGATGCACTAATATGTTATAGTAGACGTTCTTGTTCATTTTCACTAATTTGCCCATGCCGTGTCCACAAATGGAACCCCATACCATAATGGAATCTCCACTGTGTTTCACTGTGGGTGCGATGCATCTGGCATCAACATGTTCTCCAGCTATTCTGTGGACCAAAAAAAACAACAACAAAAAAACAAAAGAAAAAAAACACGACAATGCTGACCGAAGAGTTCAAACTTGGACTCGTCTGTCCAGAGTACCAAGAGTATCAACAGTCCAGTGTTTGTGCTCCCTGGCAAATCTGAGGCATTTCTGGATGTTTGCAGGCCTCAATAATGGCTTCTTAGCAGCTATTCTTCCCTTTAAGCCTTGTTCTGTCAGTCGTCTGCTTCTGGTCATTCTGGAGACTTTCTCAGACTCTGATCTAGAAGCATTCATCTCTGCCTGAAGATCAGCAGTGGTCTTCCTTCTGTCTCTAGTACTTTAAATCTTCCTTGGCGTATTTTGTAAGTACCAGTCTCAGCAATTGACTCCAAAGCATACTTGACCACACTGTGACAACACTTTATGTCTTTCCCTATTTGTCTCAGAGACCATCCAGCATCATGAAGTGCTTTAATTCGGACTCTTTCATTTTCAGAGAGCTCTCCACGTTTTACCATTTTGAACAGGAATGAGGAATTTCAAACTGAATTCACCTTTTTATACCCAAATTTGAGCTGGCTCACTGGGCCGGAAATGAATCAAGCATAACATTCAACCACTAAAACTCATTTTTCTGTTCAGGAATGCAAGTAAATAACTATAATTTGACATATTAATCAAGAAATAATAATGTGCTTTACTATTTTTTCAGTTTGTTTGTAAATCAGTACATTTGAAAATTCATGGATAACAATAATAATTATATTTTAGCTTTAAAAATATCATTTGGGTTAAAGAGCTTCTACATATTGATGTTTTAACCATTGTAGAAACTCAAAAAATGATTGTGGTAATTACCAATGCTGTTAATTTAGGGCAGCTGTGGCATAAACCTTACTTTGGGTGGTGGTCTAATAAACTTGTTAAGCACTGTATACATAGAGAGAAAGAGAAATTTGAAAGAAGTTGTTCGTTCCGTCTTTTTATTTCCAAATAGTTCTAGCGAGACCATCTTTTTTTCAGCAAAAAATGCCTTTGTGCTGTTTAAGAGGTACTTGGCTGAAAAAAGTATTGTTGCTCTGTTAAGCTAAATAAATAATCAGCTGATTGACTGAGTTAAAATAACTGTTGGTTGCAGCCCTATAGTCACATGCACAACAGCCTGAAATCATTAAAGTACACTGAATGTGTTTCCAGACAGAACCAGCCTCAGCTAGTGAACACCTGTCTATTTAACTCCATGTGTAGTGCATGCAAGCACAGCCAAATTACTTCCCCTGGTACACCCTGCAAGTTTGAATCTATAGTAGAAGTAGCTGCATGAACTTGGCAGAGTATCCTGTGATGTTGTCTGAATAATTCAGGTCCTCTGTGTCGACTTTCACTTCATTTGTTGCCGCAAACTTTCTATTTAACCAATTTCAGCCGGAAATAAAGTTGAAACAGCAGAGTAAACTCCCCAGCTCCTCAGAGTATTACACAACATCACAAAGAAATAACGTCCCTCAGCTAACAAAGCCAAAAGTGCAAAGTTCTGACTGTTATTAGCACAAAAGTTTCATGAAATACAAATCATGTTTATGGGGTTTGTTTGTTTAGTGTTTGAGAATTCCTCTTGAATAATTCATGCAAGTGTTTTCTTTTTGAAAGTAAAAATGCTTACTCTAAAAAACTTTCAGAGTTGATAATGGTAAGATTTATTTATTTTTATTCATTAAGAGACTCAGTTAACATGGGATACAGGTCCTCAGATAAACCCAACTCTGTATGAATTCTTGTTTTGTTGTTCGAATGAAATCAACTTTCAAGAGCGTTCCCATTAAAGATCATCAGAACAAAGGAAACATGTCTGCTTAATCAATATGGTGGATAATCAAGCAGAGAAGACATGGATTTAAGAGTATGGGGTATAGTGTAGTGTCTATAGAAAGAGAAGAAGATGAAAGAGCATGGATCCATTAGGCAGAGAACAGAAAACACACCAATGAAACAGCCTGGTTGTTTACAGCTGATGTCAGAAAGAAAAATTCTGTTTAGAATTCCACTCTGCCATGAGGTGAGGGTGAAGCTGGATCACCTCAAAAACACTGAAAATTATTTAGCAATACACACTGAGGAGTCAAGAGTCAAGTGAAATAGATTTTTTTTAAAAAGTAGTGTTTTAAATATAATTTTAAAAACCAATGTGAAGTTGTGTTCTTGAGAAAATGTGCTAAAAGAGTTATTTTTGACCTTTTTTTTCCATTATAACAATTTAATCATACTTATTTGGTTAATATCAGTTCACTGTGAGCCTAATTCCTGCCAAATTTAGACATTTAATCAATTTTTAGGATTCTGATGGAATGATAAAGAAAAGTACATGGTACGAATACTTAAATATACTGTACATATATAATAGTTTTGTTGCACTTAAATGATAATGATGATATAAATCCGTTTTTTTCGAGTGTCATCACTGCTAGAATTCACTTAATGCTTCAAAATGTGTGATTATTTTAGGTTTTCTGTTGGACTTAAAAGCTAACTGGTGGTACCACCGTTGCCCATTGGTTGCCCACCAGTAATATTCTAGGGCTTAAATTTTGACGTTCAGTGTATTTCAGTGAGTGCCCTATGGAGGGTGAAATATGCTAACGGAGCATAAAACTAGCATTGATTAAAATAAAGGTTAAGAAAGAAGACTGACTTTACTTTCCTATCTGCTCCTTAAATATTCAACAGTTTAACTTGGCTAAGCATGACGCTTGAAAATAAAAATTTTTGGAACTCCCCAATCTGTTTATTAAATTTTCTCAAACCAGCCTAGTTTAACACAAACATTGAATAAGAAGTCTACAGTATTCTCTTATCTGTGCTTTTAAGGCCTACCTATTCCTTTAGTATGCTATCACCAGCAGCAGGTTGGCTAGCTTAACATACACTTTGGCCAAAGATTAACAGTAGGCTTTTCTCTTTTACGTTCATTAAACATGCTACCAGTTAGCTTAGCTTAGCTTTTGCTTAAAGATGGAAGAACAGGATTGATAGCTTTGTCAAAAGTCTTACTAGAGATTCAACCATCAGCTTGTCCCCATAAAATCCTGACAAATCCGCCAGTCAAAACCTTTAAAACTTTCTTATTAACGTTATTAAATGTCAAAAATGGTGTGTGTCTGACTCCTTTTTGGCTTTGAGAAACTACCAGCAGAGAATCCAGGAAGTTACCAACTCTGGAAGAGATTTTTCCCCTCGGAAGCCACTAAGATTGTTGACATAACATTTTAAACCTAAATGAGAAAAACGTTGTTCCCAAAGTCTAAAATAACTTTTTAAATATTAATTCAAACCCATATTACTAATCTAACTGCTGGTATACTGTTGCACATAATGACCACTTTGACAAATCTCTGCTGTAATGTTATTGAATTAATCTACATCAACAAAGTGACAGAGATACATGACACCCTCTGCCTTCACTTTGTTAAACCCCCAACTGTCATTTTACCTGCAAGGTAATTTACTTGTGCTTTGCCCTGGTGCTCTCCACAATAATCCCCAATCCTCTTAGCCAGAGATGACAGTTAGCTCATTAAATTCTGATTAACTACAACAATGACAGGTTATGGTGTTTGTTATTTCAGGCTTTATTTGCATGGGGACTGGTGAGGCACTGCAAGATGAAGTAAAAAGCCATCAGTGTATGCTGAATAGTGTGCTGGAGCTTGAGGTAATAACATCCCTTTATTGACTTTGTGCCTGTCGTTAACGTGGCTGAAGACGATAGCTTGTGGTTCTCCTGTGTGCCATATGTCTTAGGCTCACGTAGAGCGAGTTGCATCGTGGGGTGAGTGGCCTTATTCCATCTACATTAGCAGAATGAAGTGTTTTATTAATGAGTTTTCAGCTTTAATTTATTTTTTGCCCTTGAGGTTGGAGTACACCAATTATCCAATACTGTCAACATATCTTGATCATATAATATTGCAAGTTTTTGTTCTCTAGTACCAACCAGATTTCCGGAACCTAATTCACCTGGAATAAAAACGCAGCTCTATAAATATGTTTTAGGGAACTTTTTGTGTTGGTGTCATCCAAAAAAAAAAAGAAAGTTAAATATTACATTTTTGTTAAGACATTTTTTATCTCTGATTTTTCAAACTACTTTGGGTTTCACAAAAATTAAGGAGTAAAGTCAAATAACCAAGATGCTGACAAACAGCATGGCAACCCAGCTATATGGCAGCAGTGTCTGGGCCTAGATATAACAAAAGCTTACTCACCCTTTTTTTTCCCTTAAAAGCATTAAGGCTCAGCCCCATTTCAAACTTTTACCTCTACCACTTGTTTTTGACTGCCCACTTGCCCCCTGGAACAGAGCTATAAAGGTAAAAGTGAAATCTTTCCCATCATCAGTGTTGGTTACAGCATTACGTGATTGAAAATAACATTCATTATACCATGGTCTTGGTGAATACTTGATTCTGATTGGCTCTGGAAATTCCATTGGTGTCCATTAACTTCTGATATATGGACACCGTTCGAATTTCACGAGTAGTTCCGGTCACTGTTCCAAATTAATGCGCAGCCGTTAGCCATTACCCCGTTAGGAGTAACTATAGCAACCTGAGACAGTCATATTTTCTGAGCAAGGAGTACAGTGCTGCCAGCCTAAGGAGCCTGTGGACTGGCGTCAACCATCACTGAACTGACGTACATAAAATGACTGACTTCAGGTTTAAGACCAGTAACATAAGACGGTCTTATCTTCTAAATCAGATGTACGTCTTGTTTCCAGGCTCACCTTAACACTGAAAGTGTTTCACGTCTGTGGCCTCGTAGCACAGAAGGGGGAATTATTCTGTTTATTTAAACAGCTGGTCTGCTAAAACTAAGCTTTCTATCAGATGTTCACGTTAACATACACGTTTATAGTCTGACCACAGATGACTCTCAGTCTCACTTGTCTTCATGTCTTTTCATTGATAAATCCATTATTTGTTTTCACCTGAAAGCTGATTTTAAAACAGCTAATTAGAGTTTTATCATAAATTCACAAACTAAAACAATGACAGCAGTTGAGTTTTAACAGGAGAGGATGCGTTTACAGGAGAGACCCCATGAGTTTCTGTGCAGAGAGAGGCAGAGCGCAGACACGGTGCACTTATTGATTGATCACGGAAGGTACTGATCTCCAAAAACAGATATATTTAGGGTTAATTTACAAATGTGTGACGCCCAAATAGAGTTGATGTCTAGAGAGAGAGAAAAAAACGCTCAAAGCAAGCCCCCTCGCCCAGCAGTTTTAGTTTTCCTCTGGAGTGCCTCTGTGTAGCGCTGGATGTGGCGGTGTCATGTGACCGCCTCTCATGTAGTGTGCTTCTAATGTGCATTAGAAAGAACTTCAAGGGGAAAAAACTAAATAAATGACACGACAGGTTTACGTTGGTTATTGCCTCTAATTGTCGATTCTGATTAGTTTTCAATGAATCGCCCAGCACTACTTTGAAGTTATCTATGCACATAAAAAACATAAAGTGAGTTTAGTTTTTTGGTCTAAATCACTTTAACTGTGCTCTCCCTTACTCCTTTAGGATCCTAAAGGCAGATACTATGATAACCAATAAACAACTACAACCAGGGATCCACTTTTAACTAATGGATGGAAGAATTATTTAAATTCAAAACTTTATGAAGACCACAAACACTTAAACTTATTTAAAAATTCACCACAAGTGTATTATCTTCCATTGAAGAAATACTGCCAATGTTCAGCCGATCCTACATCATGCTTCCTGTTCAAGCATTTATCTCAAGAGGAAAATACTGCTGTGATGTTCTTTTCATGAATCTGTGGCAAGGCCCTGGTCTGGTTCAAGTCCCTGTGTCTAAGATGTATTTTTTCCCTCCGTTTTGGTGCATCAGTCTCAGAAATGTGCATCACTCGGGTCCTCACATGTCTTAGACTGATCCTTTCTTCTGTGGTTAAGGTTTAAGTGGATACTGAGGAGAAAGCACACCAAAGATACATTCTGAGTGAATAATTCCTTTTAAATTTGGCGGTTATTTTATTTGCTGTTTATTTTGAAAGTTTTAACCCAATGAGACTTTTAATTTTGTTGATATTACATCCCAGAAAATATTTCTGATGTAAATGTAATCTCCACTGAGCAGCACTGCCTGTGAACAAGCCGTTTCCTGAAATAAAGAACCACCAGACTGCTTGAATCTCAATCATGCTGTATAGCGTGAGAACAGAATAACAAATGGATACTGGCTGATAACATGTAACAATTACACTTTAATAAGTGTAAAATTGATTTTCATGTTGGTAGCAATTATTTGATAAGTATCACTCATAAAGAGGATACAGATCTCCTGTGAAATGCTTCTCATTTTCAAAGACAGCTCCGATCATTCCACATATAACAGATATGGACATTTTTTTTTCAGTAAACACACCAAGAAAGCAAATATTCATAGCAAATGCCTCATCTGTTATTGTCAGGAAGAGATAAGTGACAATGAAGAGAGACCGGACAGAAGTAACCGTCCAGAAAAAAGTAAATCTTTATTGTGTTGGTGAATAAAAAAACACCTGACAGCTGAAATTATTCAAACTGCCTCTAAACGACCCTGACATCGTCTTTTTCTAGACCACTGAAGCACAGAGGCGGCAGACAGGCCTTCAGTAATGGACCTTAAAATCTAACGAAACACTCTTTCAGTGAGATCATTTATAATTCATCGCTTTCCATCAACATGTTAGCTGTGGTTCCCTCCTCAGGGAGTAAGACTTTCATTCCTCCTGTTTCCATCTTATCGTTCTCATAATGTTTTGATTATGATGTTAAATTATCATTGAAATGATTCTGAAAAAGAAGATTTTACAAACAGCTCTTGCTTACCCTTTTCAAAAGGAGGGAAATACATTAGCATGATCTCATAGGCTCTCTTTGAGAGTGCATTTCAATCATCTGCAAAACACAACAGATAGGACAGTTGAGGATTGCTTTATTTCAATATGCAGAAAATTAAACAGTCTAGTGTAATTATTTTAGCAAGATCACACGATAAACAGCTTTTCTTTTATTGCTTATCAGACTGATGGCCCTTAATAGTCTTTGAAGCTGAATGAAAAAAAATAGATTAACATCATTATGACCTCTAGCTCAGCTCCCTAATGAGAGCCATCTGCTGCTGGAAGTGTAATACACAATCACAGAATTTGTTATCTAAAGGGTTATTTTCACGAAATAAGAATTTTCTCGTGTTTGAGACCTTCATGTTACTGAAACTGAAAAATGTCATAGTTTGTGCTATTTACAGCTATGCAACTGTTCAGTTGCATGGGAAAACAAATTTTAAGCTATTTTTGTGTTACAAGAGTCAGCACATTCGGGCAAAAAAAGTCATGAAGATCAGATTTGGTCAGGTCAAGTTTGGTTCTCTAAAGTTAGTCATGGTTGGTTATGGAGAACCCTGATCTTGCTAATGTTTCCACTGCCAATATCCAGTAGGGGTGTGACGAGACACTTATCTCACGAGACACGAGATGAGACGAAATTTTACATGTTTTTTTAATTTTGAAAAAAAAAAACATGGGTGGATAGTAGGTCCTTTATACAACTGAAAGCCATAATTGCAACGCATTTCAAGTTCGTCATCTTATGTATTTTTTAACAAACATAAGCAATAAACCACATCTACACAGTCTCTCTGCTGCACACTGCTCAGTTTATCAACACCCAGCAGACTTGGCGCTCTAACATGCACCAGGGTGTGAGGGCCCTTCAGTGCTGCTTGCAGCCCTGGTTCTTTCTGCATCTCTCTTCATTCTTCCTCTTTTTCGTCAACATCCCTTCCAATAAATTTTAAGATTTTTTTTCAGTTTGAGTGACTGATCAAAACTGTCATCACTTCAGCCTAGTGTGGCTATAAACACAAGAACAAGAAGGAAAAAAGATGAGAATGAAAATGTAGACATGTTTGTTTCCTCATATAGACTAAACAGCTGCATGCGCTGCCACTGTAATTTTTCTGAAGCATCCCAACAACCCCAGCTGTTCAATAACAATAAATGAGCATGCTCCCAACTGTTCACTGCTGCCATCAACGTTTGAGCCTCATTTCCTTTAAAGTAGATGATAGCGACTGACATGAAGACACGTTGAACAACTGGGCACAAGAGAAAATGCATTCTGTCCACCCCATGTCTCCACTTCATGAATATAGTAAGCAGCATGGAGCCTCTTGAATTAGCCTGAATGGTAATTAGTCATTAACTATCTGTTTGCACATGTGAGGTTGAAGTTTCACCATGGCAACAACTGTGACCAGGCCAAAGAGACTATGGTGGTAGGCATGATCATTAAAGTGATGATTAAAGCAAAATTTCATACCACTTTAATCTCTTCGGCTCTATTTACATCACTGAAAAAGACAAACTATGACAAGAACCAAAGATAAAATGCTTCAAGTAATGTTACAAGCAAGAGTTTTAAAGAGTTTTTTTCTGAGTTTTAACTCAGAAAAGTGTTTATGTTCGGGTCTGTTTGTGCTGCATTTAGCGTTTGCATCTTAGCTAAACTTTAGCTCAGCCGTCTCAACGGGTGAGATTTATGAGCTGCCGTAGTTCTTAATCACTTTTCTCCAAAGCGTACAGACAGGCAGACATTTTGAAAGTTATCCATCCTTCATATAAAGTCCAAATGACTTTTTCCTGAGGTGCAGAACTGTAACTGAAAGGCATTTAGGCGATGACAGATGAAACACATCCAGCTACCTAGCGAGCACCTAGCGAATGGAACTCTCGTTTAAAAGTAAAAGGTCACCACGGGTCGCGCAAGATTACAGACGCTGAGCTGGAGCATGGCGGAACTGGCTATGAAAACAAGCTGCAGAGCCCAATCTTTAACGTTAAAACCGGTCCAAAGACCGGTTCATGCCTCAATTTTACCGATCCAGGGCTTCGTGGACCGATGCACTCAGACTGCCGGTGTCAACTTCTTTACACCACAAGGGACTGAGAAAACAAGACATGATATGGATTATTTATTCTGTGGTTGTTCGCTGTTTTTTGTAAGTTTGACGAACATTTCCTGTGTTTGTTGCATGGCGCAGCAGTTATAAGTGTCAGATGGATAATTGCGTAAGGCTTGGATAAGTAAGAGACCAATAACTTGGCAAGAGGCCCTGGTATGAGCTTTGTGTATTTTGGAACAGGCCTTTAGTGAGTCAACGGTCTGGACACAATATTTCAACAAATGTCTAGATGAGACCCGAGCACTTGTTTTCACCAGTTTGCAACAGGGGCTGATAAATTTTCTCTGCCTTTTGTTACACGAGGAGCTAAACATAATTCATCATCACCCGTTGAAGCCGGCCGATGTGTGTGTAACCTCGTGTGTGATTCATAGGCTGCTGCAGGGTGCAGATAAACCATTAAGTCTGGGTTGCAGAAACAGAGGCTGCTCATGTGAACAGACATCTGTATGCCTCTGGCTCCCAGCAATAACACTGTCCATGCATGCTGTGAGGAGCATGATGGATTAGGGTGCACGGTTTGTGACTTTGCGTGTCTGTCTGGTTGTTGGGCATGTGTCTCTGGAGTGAGCAGTGTCAGGATGCAGGGGTTTGTCTGCATTTTTACGACTAAAATGTAGCATTTTTATTCACTTAAAATTCTCAAACCTTCTACATCAAGATATTGACATACAGAACACTGGAAAACCAACTTCTTTTTTTAAATATTTATTTTGGGCTTTTTATGCCTTTATTGACAAAGGAGGACAGTGGATAGATTTAGAAACAGGGATGAGAGAGTTGGAGAGAGACATGCTGGAAAGTGCCACAGGCTGGAATTGAACCTGGGCCGCTTACATGGGGCACACCTTAAACCACTAGGCCACCCAGAAAACCAACTTTTAATACTGCATGTCTCTTTATGTGAAAGAAGCAGACTGGAAAATGAGTTTTTGGCCGATGTGAAAGCCTCACAAATTAAGCTATCCCATCACACCAGTAACCATTTAAAATCCAATACTAACTTAAATGAGAGCCTCTTATTGGTGTGCACCATTATCCTAATTGACCTTATTGATCCAGAGATATTAAAGTCACAACTGCCATAATATAACCAGTATGGAAAACTCTTATGACAGATGGAATGATCATTTTATCTTGCTGTTTCTATAGTTCTGTATTCAAGACAGAAAGAAAGGCAACAATCCACTGAACACACTGAAACATTTAGTCATTACAGAGTTGATAAGCAGGAGGGATTGCAAAGCCATTAGTATTTATTCCCTGGGGAATATGATGGCTTGTGTCAAAATCTGTTTAAAATAAATGTAAGACACCCAAAGGTTTTTCACTGGGAAAATAAAAAAATTTACCCATTTTGGGGGGCTCTGTAAAATGTGAACAGAACGTCAAATTATTAACTCTAAGAATCACAAATGTCTGGTCCAAATTTTATCCGATAGATGTCGTCTTATTTTATATAGAACTACAGATGGGGAGCCAAGTCATTCCGAGGGAAACACTGAGTCAACATTTGATGGATTTAAAGTAGGACTGCACAGCTTTCAAAGCAGAATTTTTTTCCCCTGCTTTAGGGAGGCATGTGAAATAAAATATGTATGAAATATGTCTGCGCGTCTGAGAGAAACATTAATAGACAGATGGAAGCACATTTCTGTCACTGTGAACATAGAGCTGAAAACAACAAACCACAGTTTGACATCACTCTCTCTTTAGGAAGTCATTACACTGCTTTATGTTTACATAGGATATACATTATCTTTGTTATATTGATATTTAAAATGATGCTTTAATTGACATTTCCTGTTTGTAAATCATAATCACAATTCAATGCAGAGCTTAAAAAAAATGTGAAGATGATAAAATCTCCCGAAGGTTCAAAGGTAAAAAAAAAATTGGATCAAGTGAATTATACAACACGTTCCAAATTATTATGCAAATGATATTTTTCTCAGATTTTCCTAAATAGCCGATGCAAATGTCAAATCATTAACCATTACAGCATAATTTACATTCGACTGAACAAACCTTTAAATGCTAACTTAAAAAAAAAAAAAACTTAAAAACTCAAAATGTACTGTTCCACATTATCATGCACAACAGAGTTTCAAAATATTTTATAGGTTGTAAAGAACTGAAAATGGCCATTTGTTGAATTTGCAGATTTAGGAGGTCATATTTACTGAAATCAAAAGCTATTTCAATCAAAAACATCTAAACAGGCAAAGTTACATGTTGACATAGAAGACCCTCTTTGATATCACCTTCACTATTCTTGCATCCATTGAACTTGTGAGTTTTTGGAGTTTCTACTTGAATTTCTTTACAAGATGTCAGAGTAGCCTCCCAGAGCTGCTGTTTTGATGTGAACTGCCTCCCACCCTCATAGATCTTTAGCTTGAGGATGCTCCAAAGGTTCTCAACAGGGTTGAGGTCAGGGGAGGATGGGGGCCACACTATGAGTTTCTCTCCTTTTATGCCCATAGCAGCCAATGACACAGAGGTATTCTTGCAGCATGAGATGGAGCATTGTCATGCATGAAGATAATTTAGCAACAGAAGGATCGGTTCTTCTTTTTGTACCATGGAAGAAAGTGGTCAGTCAGAAAGTTGATATACTTTGCCGAGGTCATTTTCACACCTTCAGGGACCCTAAGGGGCCTATCAGCTCTCTCCTCATGAATCTGGGCCAAACATGGCTCCGCCACCTCCTTGCTGACGTCACAGCCTTGCTGGGACATGGTGGCAATCCACCAACCATCCACTCCTCCTCCATCTGGACCATCCAGGGTTGCACAGCACTCATCAGTCAACAAGACTGTTTGAAAATTAGTCTTCATGTATTTCTGGGCCCACTGCAACCGTTTCTGCTTGTGAGCAGTGGTTAGGGGTAGCTGAATAGTAGGTTTATGCACGACTGCAAGCCTCTGGAGGATCCTACACCTTGAGGTTCATGGGACTCCAGAGGCACCAGCAGCTTCAAATACCTGTTTGCTGCTTTGTAATGGCATTTTAGCAGCTGCTCTCTTAATCCCATTAATTTGTCTGGCAGAAACATTCCTCATTATGTCTTTATCTGCACAAACCCATCTGTGCTCTGAATCAGCCACAAATTTCTTCACAGTAAGATGATCACTATTAAGATTTCATGAAGAGTCTAATATTTTCATATCTTGTCCAAGGCATTGCACTATTTGACACTTTTTGCCAGCAGAGAGATCCTTTTTCTTCCCCATGTTGTTGAAACCTGTGGACTGCTTAATAATGTGGAACGTCCTTCTTAAATAGTTTTCCTTTAATTGGGCTCACCTGGCAAATTAATTATCACAGGTGTCTGAAATTGGTTTCAGTGATCCAAAGAGCCCTGAGACACAACACCATCCATGAAATTCATTGAAAACAAAAAACTGAATGTTTGTGACACTAAAATCCAGTTTGCATAATAATGTGGAATGTGGTGTATATAAGTTCAATTGAAAGTGATGTTGATTTGAAAAGCTAAAAATACTCATAGAACTGAAAACAAGGTAAGTGCAAAAAGAACAGGTATTTTTCATGCAGCTTATAGCCTGCAGAGAATGAAATAAACACCAGACATTTGTCATTAGAGACGATGTGTCTACATGACAGAGGATACTTAGTGTTTTATTGGCGTTATTATGTTTGCAAACTATATTTCCCCTGTGGTACACTCTGAATCGAAGCAAACCCCAATTATTGTCTTTTTCATGTCTATAACTCTCTTGGAAATCATTCCAGGAAATTGAAACATTAAACCAGCACCGCTGGGAATACACTGCCAGTGAAAAAGATCCCAATACAGCCTTAAACGTTGGTAAATGAACCCACACAGACTGTCAGCTGTCATGACAGACTGATTTAGATTTGGCACTTAATCTGACAAGGATGTAAAGGCTCTGAGAGATTTTTTATACGTATTTAAAATCTTGAAATGTCCGAGGCAAGCAGGAAGCAACAACAGGGCAGCACTGGAATAGCAATCACTGAAACAAAACGAAGTATCAAAGATGCACTGAAGACAAAAACACTGATCAAGTCAAACATGGACTTGTGAAAGTACAAACTCCTTAATACAGGAGCTTAACCCATATATAATGAAGAGGAAATACAACAAAAAAAAAGACAAAGGATGCTGTAGAAGTGAGTCAAAGAAGCTGAAAAGACTCCAACAAAAAGACTGAGGAAAAGTGCTCTTGTACTTAACTCGATTCAGGAGCCACAAAAGAACTTGACTGAATCTCCCGTTTGCTCATTACCTTTTGTCTTAAAACATGCTGAGCTAGAAAAAAGAAAGTGAAACTCCACAGTAGACAGTCTGCTGAGAGTTTGATGGTTATTTAATTCAGCCGGAGACAGAACCCTCTTAAAGCTCTTAAAGAAAATAAAGGTTTATGTCTCTTCTTCTCTCACTTTGCTGTCTCCGTGTCTTCTCAGCTCATTTGCAAACTCTTTTCTTATCTCACTCGCCTTTAAACCTGTCCTGCAACACCATCATTTTCTTTAAACTTTTATAAACAACGTGAAATATTGCACTGCGGTAGACCAGTCTGAGAAAAGGCAGCATTGGATCAATCAGCGAGCTCCACTTCAGCAGCTCCTAAATGAACTTGCCCTGCACCACATCTTTCCTCCAGTCAAAACTCACTTCTGCTCTAGTAAATAGTAACTTAAAAGCAAGATGAAAGGACTCTGCTGCTTACGTGGCAACACCCAGAAGTGATGGTGCAAGTTCCTGGGAACCACCTGTACTTTACTGCAATATGGTGAGAAACTTAGAGACATATGGTAAGCATAGATATGAAATATGGTAGAAGAGGTATTCTTTAAAGCTTGTTGGTGCCTAAAAGATTTATTTTTCAATCAGTCATGAGCAGAGGTTAGAAAGTGTCATCTAAAGCCTTCATGCTCAACTGGTGGGTTAGGACCCAAAAGTAGATTACAGGGCATTTCCAGTGGGTTGCAGGTCTGCCTAAGAAAAAACACATATAGCAAAAAAAGTCTATGATATGCTTTTATTTTAAAGGAAATATTGCCATCTCTTCGGTCAGTTACATCTTTTGTACCATCTTTTGTACAATCTAGCGCATTTTTCATTGAAACATTTGGTTATAAATAAAGAAATTTAGGAAATTTGGTTTACCTTTTTTTATTAGGGAGGTGGTTGTGGGTCCTGTAGTTAAACCAGTTGAGAACCACTGATCTGAAGAATACTAAACTTGATTTTTGTTGCTAGATGTGTCCTTTGTAATTTAGTATTTGCTAAAATATTAGTAATTATGTTTAATACAGTGCAATGACAGAAAATCAAGAATTTCACAAACTGAATAAAATCACCTGGTTACGGTGAAAACCCGGAAATAATGAGTGTGCACATTTGAAACAGGTGTTTTTGTCAAAATGTATACTAATTCAGGCTCAAAATACTGGCCAGATGTGTCCGAGCAGCAGCTTCACTTATGGGTTACAGAGCAAGCATAGTTGATGAATTGCATTTCTTAGCATGGAGCGGTTTGGAAGAATTTAAATTTGAAAATGAAGATGAAGGGCCAGATCAACAAAGGGATTGCACTGATTTTGCACCTGCTAAACCTGTGCAAATAAGAGAAAAAGAAACCACGTAATCCGCAGAGCATGTGCAAAGAGGGAATCAATGAAAACTCCTCAGTCATGCAGACTGCATCCTGTGTGTGCTTGTGTCATTTGCAGCAAACGACACAAAAGACAGGATTGTTGCAAGGCACAGATCTGGGGAAGGCTACAAAAAAGATTGAAAGAATCCTCAAGCATTGTTAAATATATTCACTTAGCTGGCCTGTCTAAGCCACAGAGATGGTCATACTGATATATGCTCACAATGTAATTGAAGTAGAGGATAGCGTACTTTTGTATAGCTGTTAAAGCTGAGCAGCATTAGTGTTAGCTAACTTTATCTACACTGGGCAGACAATTAGATATTGTTTACCTGCTAATACTGTCATCCCATGTTCAGTTGTTTACAATAAATTATGCTAAATTTTTTTCCAAGTGTTTTTTTGTCTTTGGACAATTTGCCAAAGAATTTCAATTTGAGTTTGACTGACAGTGAAGAGAGCCTTGTGTTTATTCCAGTTGTATTCCAAGTGGAGGGATGAATGCCCCAATTTTTATGAGTTTGTGATGGAATCTCAGCCAGGCAATCAGCAGGATTTTAATTCTGGATGGGCCAAAGTCATGTTGGCAGGGTCTTTAATCAGAGACACTAAAACTCTTTCCCCTCTCTTCTATGTGTCAAATCAGTGTTGCTGCATTCATCATCTAGATCAGATACATTTAGAAACAGACATTAAATTTCTGTTTCAGGAAACACCATGTTGTTTGAAGGATCTAGCCAGATTATTCTTTGTTTCAGCTGACTGCTGAAAGGAAACTCAAGTGTTGGGAGATTGGTTTGTAGCTGGAGACAGAGTAAGAGAGGGTAAGCTATCAATTCAAAAGCTTGTGCGAAAAGAAAGTGTCTGAATATGCCTCTCAGGCATTATTGAGACAACAAAGCCAGGCAGCAATCTTTAGCACAGTTTCTCCTCTTTTCAACATTGTTTTCCAGGTTCTTCTAAGAATAACAGGAAATATATTTAACAATAACCTAGAGAGACTAGTGACGGAGAATGCATTCTAGCCTGGTGCAGACACGTTTAAACTATTTATTATGGCTCAGTGGTCCAGCAGTACCATCCTTACTTACTTTAACTGCAGAGGGATTCATTCAAGGCAAATTTTAAACCTGGAGACATCACAGAGGCAAAATCTGATTGAATGAAAGCTGTAAAAAGGATATTCATTGAAAGTAGCACAACTGCTGGAGGCAGAAGCTACAAAATAAAATGGATAGATTAATGGTACAAAAATCTGCATTTGACATGATATTGACAAAAACTGTTAGCATGTGACTCAGACAGTTTTAGGCCAGCAGAGAAGACCTGACGACCCACTACTATTACAGCTGTATGTAAATGCCAAAATATCTACAGATTCAAAGAAACTTCAGAAAACTTTAAATATTTTTGAGTGTTGTTGTGTATACTCAGCAACAGAATCACAGTCACAGAGAAACGCCTTCCCACACAACCTGTTCCATCTAAGGCGGTGATTCAGAAAAGAAATTCTGCTCAAGATGTTCAAGAGAAGACTGCACCAAGTTGATTACTGTTCAAAGTATTCAGTTTGGTGCAGTTTGCCCATCATGAGTCTGATCACAAGAAAAGATCGTTGACAATTTCTGCTACTAGAGTTGTGCTCTTACGCTGACAGAGTCCAATTCAATCTGAGCAAAGTATTGTTAAAGGGAAGAGAAGACGGCAGCTCTTTTCTGGTTATTTGACCAGTCTCTGCAGATTGAGTTGCATTTTCACCCCCACTCTACCCCAGGATTAAGGCTGCTCGATTATGGCACAAATACTTATTGATTTTACAACATCTGTGTCATATGCATTAATGAACTTAAAAATTCAAAGATTTTACAATATGAATACTTATCAATAAATGAAAAAATATAATATGAAACATAAAAAAAAATAGAAGGAATTAAAAAATTGAGACATACTAAATATATATATATCAGGCCTGTTGATATTAACGTGTTAACGCTCGTGATTAATCTGGAAAGCTTAATGCATTAAAAAAATAACAACGCAATTTATTCATATGACAAAGTTTGACCACAACTTCCTCCCGTAGTCATCCTGCGGATGTTTACTTCCCAGGGTGAAAAGGTTAAAGGCGGGTCAAACACACCCAGCAGTGATGAGTGAGGAGACAGACACAGGTCTGCTTCATGGCAAACTTTGATTCATAATGCTGCCTAAAACAAGTTGTGTACATACTAGTACTGCGGTGATGAACTGTCTTTACACCGAAGCACATCGAGTCTGAAATACCACCTCTGGGCAAAACGCATCTTTTCCATATTTAGCAAAGACGCTAACAACAACACGGGATCAAGCCATGATGTCAAGCTACACCGGCTTAGTCCAGCAGACCTGGATTTATCCCCTAAACAACAACATCAAAGCTAACTAATGCGATCACTAATGGGTCGCCAGAGACTGCAGAACACCTACGAGAACTACTGTCACAAGAATCCATGAACTGTATGACAGCTAAAAAAGGCAACTAAAGTGGAGCAGCTGGCCCGAGCTATATTTATTACTCTGACAAGAGACCACCAGACATCAGTCAGCAACTTCAGCTACCTCGGGGTAACAGCAAACCTGATCGTTCACTTTACAGCAGAAGTTATTTTGTACCTGATGTGTTTGTCTTCTGGGCTCGTTTGCAGTTTATAAATACTATTGCTCAGTGAATTAAGACACCCTGATTTACAAACCACAAATAAGTTTCAAAACTCTAGTGTAACATTAAAGATGTTGATAATCAGTGAATATTATCAATAAACCTCTTAGAGGAATACGGCAGGGACTCAGCTTAATACAAAATGATTTCCTGAACGACTGTATTTGTTATGTTTGGTAGTGTGGTTGGACCCAGAATGCGGAAACGGAGGAGCAGGTTTGAACAGTTTTATTGTGCAGGTAAGTGAATAAGGGAGGGGGGATTCCAAGAAGGACATTCAGGAAAACTAGAACGATGAAGTGCTGTGTCAACTGTGAAATAGTTCTTCTCATCAGTTTAAATCCAGTAAATTCCAACAGAAATTTATTAAATTATCATTAAAAAAGTGGCAGAGGAGGGATAAAAGTGGAAAAATGTGTTTAAAGTGGGCATAAAAGGTGGTGAAATAGAATTTAATAGAGGGGTAAATGTGACAAAAATGGGTAAAAAGTGTGCAAAAGTGATGAAAATTGGCAAATAAAAGTGGCCAAAAATGTTGGAAAAGGAGGTTTAAATAGTTGCAACATCAGACTTCAACATTAACATCAAAATGAGGTAACTGTTAGCCAAGACACTAGCACCAATACTGATCCAACACACATTTGTACATTAATACTATCAATTAGTTACAACTGAGGAGGGCCCATTCTCTGGGCAGGCCTGTGTGGAGGTCTTCCACTGGAATACTTCAAACAACAACCTTATATTTCCCTATTTTATGAGCTATTTAATGGAGACCACTTTAAAATACTAATTCACGTGTATGCCCTCTTTTGGGATTTTAACTCTATTTTAGGGTTAATCAGTCACATTTTAAAACAGGAGTTCCTGTTTCTGCTCTATATGGTCTTTGCTAAATTTTGAGTTTTGAACATTTAGCTGATTTTCATTAGTAAACTTGAATGCAGATCTTTGGTTTGGTTTACGTAAAGGGGGGGAAAACAGCCAATTTAAACATAGGAACATTGTGGCACATGGAATGCAGTGAAGATAACTTGTTTTCACCTTGAATGAAATCACAGAACACCACTTGTTTTTTCTTTCTATAACAAACCTCCACATGTGTATTCTTTACTAAACTAGAGGTCAACCATTATTATTGCTAAAGTTATAACATCATTTCAAACATAATTTTTGTGTTGCAAGAGATACATGCATAGTTAAAAAAGTAGCAGAGATGTGCAGGGTTGACACCCTGCAGGCGACGATTCAAGGGTCGTTGAGGTCATTGGTTGGACAATCACAGGGGAGAGGGCCTCAGGGATGGGAAATCAAGTAGAGAAAGGAGAACACTGATAGGTGCAAATGAGGCAGAAACAGAAAAAATACGTTATTTTTCACAGCGATTTAGCTTTAAAGCACTTTGAGACATATCAACAACTCAACATACATGTGCAGAATTGTGTTTATATTAAAAGGGGTCCTGTGGGTGTCTCTGCCCCCCCCCCCGCCTATGTCACAGCCTACCCCTGCTGTCTGTTTTATTTAGTAGTCAGTAAACCTCTTTTATTTACAAGTCTGTTTAGCATCTCATTGAAATGCAGACTGCCATGTTAGTGTCTGTTTCAGACAGATAAGAGAGCAGAGGAGAGGGACAACAACATCTCATAACCCCTTAAAAAAACTTACTTTACTTTCCGACCTTTGAACCTGTTTTGAGTTCACCTCAGTGAATTCATGTTGTATGCTGTCTGGACGGTAGGCCATTTATATTTGGATACAAGCCTCACAGCCAGGGGTGAAACAAGTAGGTCCTATGATAAGACAAAAACAACTATGAAAAGTCATTTCTGACTACCAGCAGGATATTATGAGAACACTTACAGTTTAGGTTTATCTGAAGACAACCTGCATTTTTTTTCCTTTGACCTCACGACCAATCAATTGATTGGGTTTCAATTCAGTTGACCAAGTTTTTCTTTGTTTGACCACAGCCCTATAAAAGTGCAGAAATTACCTCTGAATATATGCAATTAAAGGGAAATGGAAAGTTTCTGGGGTAGTGATATTATTTTTCCTTGCACTGAACAAAAACTCTTCTAAAATTACTATAACAGTTGTTTTTACACCCATATGGTATAAAGACAAGTATGACAGAACACAGGGATTAATGTAATCTTGATGTTATTTATAAAGGGGTCGGGACAACATTTCCTGTCAGACAGAGCAGTGACATTAGCCTCACACCCACAGCTGCCTGCTTCACACTGAATAAGAGCTGCAGCCTGCAGGCTGAGATCATGTTGGGCAGTATGCATAGATATCAATGCATGGAAGTCAGCAGTTATAGTGTTAAGAATGATTTTCAATAACACATCATTGTTCAAAAAAAAAAGTTTCATAAATGAAATTAAGAGAGCCTCATAAGGACAAGGTGACGAGGTCTACTAATAACTGGGTAAAATATCAAATTGCATAATAACATTGACTGAAAGGACTTAAACAACAGGATTATCTTCCTCTGCTGAATGTGGTAAGGCTGTTCTGTTTTTTTATTTCAGCAGACCATTAAGGATTTGTCTCTTACTTTGCTAAAATGCTCATTATGATGACATATCAAGATTGAATCTTTCATGTGCAGTGTGCAAATCAGCATTTTTAATTCCATATGTTTTGAAAAAAAAGAAAACTTTAAAAAACTTCAAATTTCAGCCATGAATGTCCACTCATTTGAGGAGAAAAGGAGGCGGGTATAGATTTGGAGGGTAGAAAAGGCATTTGTCCAATACTACAGTCTCTTTCAGTGGTGCCTGCAGAAGTGTGTGTATTCTTAATTAGACACCCATTCAGCAAGGGATGAAACACCCGTGCTCTCCTGCCCTTGCATACTTACACCTAACATTAAATAACATTCAGCTTCTGCTGATTGACTTCGTGTAGTATGAATATGAAACAAGCGTTGCTCATTACCTCAGAGAACTGGAAAGAACTGCCCACCCTGCTCAGCCTCAGACTGGCTTCCCCTGATGTTTTTACCCAACCAACTGACTAATGTAAATAGCAAGTACAAGAAAATGAGAGGCTGAGTAAAGAAGGTCATGTTTTCACCATCCTTGGAAAAAATAATGCTGTACACTTCAGAATGTTGTGCTTCTAAAGGGATTTAGAAGTGGGTATACTCCATGTACCCATTTACCTACCACATTCTTTTTCTTTACAATCTAAGACTCTTACTGTGCATACCCACACCAAAGTGTGGCAACATTTTGCATTGATTACAAGCAGCTCACCTGAAGCAATGGCCCAGAGAGTCTTGCAAGATGTAAATTAGTATCAACGCATTTAGATCAGCAGTGCCAGCCTTTAGTGTAAATTGCATTTTGCTCCTCTAATAAATGGTGATTAATCAGGTTAAAAATAAACTTTGGTTTTTAACTTAAAAGTAGGATGGACCATGTTTTTGCTGACCTCCATGACCCCTACGTATATACAGCTTAGACCCAAAACCCTTCTTCCCTCTTTATGGGCAGCCATGGTTAGACGAGATCCTCCTCACTTTTACATTAATGTCTGTTCTCCAAATTTACAACAACCTTAACATTTCCAGAGAGAGTAAAACAGACATCATGACGTGTTGGAACAACGTCAGACAGATTGAGTGATAAAAGTACCTGACAGAAAGAAAGAATAAGTGTGTGGTTAGAGAGGACATTTGCCAATATGTGTTTACATGAATGAGATTTACTGTATGACTCACTGTGGAAATTTGCTGACATGAAATGTTAATGCCGATAATGCATCTACTTTGTTACCCGTGCCGATGAAATGTAAAGGGTTCCGTATCTTTCTTTCTTTGTATGTATACAAGATAACTCGAGAATGGAAAGTCAGATCTTCACCAAACTTTCAGGGAATATTGGGATGGTGACAGGTAAGAATTGATTAGATTTTGGTGATGATCCGCGCTCCCGTTCAGTTTTTCTCTGACTTTGAAATTTTGAACACCATAGTAATCAGTGGGAGCGTACGTTCCTCGGTGGCGCTGCTTAGGCGTGGGTCTGCCGCCTCAGACGGCCATTCTAGTTTAGTATACAAAGGTTTGGCTGGAATCAATGAGATAGAAATATGTCAGAATGTTTTAGTTTCTCTTCAGGAGACCAAATTGGACAAAGAAAAAAAGCACTATTTCAGGAGTAGACGAGTGACCTTTAGAAAAGACTATCAGCAGAGGCAAAATCTACATGAATTTTTTGTGTAAAGCTGGAGGTTAAAGCCCTTTGAATGTCCTCAGATGACCTGGAAATGTGTCCTAGTTATGGCTTATGAAACAGAGGCTGCAATAGCACGTAAGCATGTCAACAGACAAGCTATCAAAAGGTGTTGAAAGCAGGTGCTCTGTTTTGATTTCACAGCGTCTGGGAAAATAACTCCCAAACTAATTGGGACCAAAGAATGTCAGTTTCCCTCATGATATTTGAGTCTTTTGATGCATCCAAAGTTTGTCAAGTCTTCATAACATAAAATTATATCTTATTCTCCTGTTGCACCTTTTGTGCATTGCTGATGCAATAAATCAGATTTGCACTGCAATTATCCTGCTGCTGTCAAAATTTCTCTTAGGTCTACTCAAGGTGATCGTTCTGGGGTAAAAGGTATATTTCAAGTTCCAGACACTGAAGAGTTCTTTGTGAAACTGACTGAAAGCAGACAGAATTCAGCTTGGCAACATGCATTTCTGTTATTCACTTTCACATAAAAGTTCCCACTTGATAACCCCTGTAAATATGTTGGCTCTTGTTGCCTATGGAGTTTCCCAGCTGAGTTGAGGGGCGTGAGATGCCATGTAAAAGGTTAGCTATTTTCAGCAATGTCAATACCTGGAGCTTGCATGGATCTGTTAAAATTAGTAAAGCTGTCTGTGTCGTGGCAAATGAGGGCCATGTTGTCAGTTGTAGTGATAAAGTCACAGGTTGTGTTTGAGAGGGGGTTCCTTACTGAGCACCAATCTTTCTTAGAGCACTAGTTTGTTGTGTTCTCTCATTAATCTACACTCAATACCCCATGATGACAAAATAAAAGCAGATTTTTTTTTTTTTTTTTTTTTTTTGCAAATTTATTAAAAATAAAAACCTGAAATATCAAATTGACATAATTATTCAGACCCTTTACTCAGCACTAAGTTGAAGCCCCTTTGGCAGCAATTACAGCCTCAAGTCTTTTTGAATATGACCCAACAAGCTGTGCACACCTGGATGGGGAGATTTCCTGCCATTCTTCTTTGGAGATCCTCTCAAGCTCAGTTAGGTTGGATGAAGACTGACAGTAGACAGCTGTTTTCAGGTGTCTAGAGATGTTCGATAGGGTTCAAGTCAGGGCTTTGGCTAGGCTGATCTAGGACATTCACAGAGTTGTCCCTAAGCCACTCCTGTAAATCAATCAATCAGTCTTTGTATAGCGCCAATTCATAACCAAAGTTATCTCAACATGCTTCACAAAGAGGGCAGGTCTAGACTGTACTCTTTGTTGAGGTCTATTATAATAGACCAGTGTTAATCTTTAATATTACAATAGGCTATACCCTATTATAATAAAGACCAGCATTAATCTAACCTTGCAAAGCAGATGGATACGCCCATTTCCTTGTTTCTCACTGGCGAATCCATCTTGCAAAGCTCCCATCTGAACCATCTGGAAAAGTGACAGGACCAATCAGTGACGAGGGGCAGTACTTTCAGGCGCAGCAGATTGGTGACACAAACAAGCAGCAGTAAGAGCTGGTGCAGTTATGGAGGAAGAGATTAGCGTGGATGCTGCTAAAGCGCCAGTTTTATCAGAACTTGACATTTCTTTGTTAAAAGAAGAACAAAGAACAGCAGTGAGTTGTTTTCTTTCCAAAAATGACAAAAGTCGAGTACTCACATGTCTATAGTCGCCATGTTTCGCGTTATTCCTCAGTAGCTGCGCACGCGCAGCTCAATATTTGCTACATCACATGTTTTGATGCTCTGATTGGCCAGTAAAGATGTGACAGACAGAACATTCACCCAATCACCCTCCGAGTTTTTTTTTTCAAAGCCTCTGCCTTTTCTCAAACGTTTCCTATTGAAGCTTTCCCAGATGGATGTGTGAAACAAATCCATCTGGCGTGTCAGGTTAGCATTAATCACTATGAGCACAGCACTAGCAGATTGTAGCCACCGTTACAATGGTGATATAAATCTTCCCTAACTATATGGCGGGACTGTCAAGCAGACCAGACTCATGTTGACAGTTCTCTACCAAAGCCACATTGGGGTAGAAAGGACTAGAAGGAGGGTAGGGTTGGAGGAAAGCATGAAGACAAGAGGGACAAGAGAAACAACAAAACACCAAATGAAAGACAAACTTATGGCAGTTTTGACCATGACCTTACCTCAGGGTTGCCAACTCTCACGCTTCTGGCGTGTGACACACGCTTTGACCTCCTGTCTTACGCTCACACGCCAGTCAAATTATTCTCACGCTAGAATCAAATGTTTTGGCGCTCTCAAATTACTCTCTGATTGGTGTGCAATGTTTATCCCGGTGTTGACTGGACGGCTGCTCAAGGGGAGTGGGGCGGGAGTTGACGTCCAGCCACTTCAGAACAGTGGCAGATCACAGCAGCAATTACACCAAGGTAAACAATTAGTCGGTGTCTCGTGTCATGGTTTAATTAAACAACGGAACCCAGGGCTTAACAAACTATATAATTTTTGTTTTGAATAAATCAGTGATACTCAACCCGCGGCTCTCGCGCCGCATGTGACTCTTTAGTGACCAGTTGCAGCTCTTTTAAGGCTTCCTTTAAGAAAATCCTCCTGAAATCTTCTATAAATATGAAAACTGTCAGCAGTAAAGACTCAGTGCAATAAGTCATATCAATAAATCTAAGTCCACAGAAAGAAGACAGACTTTAACTTACAAATTCAAATGAAAACTTGTGTTTTATTACCGTCGGGTGCGCCCAGGATGGCGGACCATGAGTAAAAGAATGCAGAGGAAGTCCGCTGGTGACGCGTCTCTTCCGTAAGTTGGTAGAGGTGTGGTGTCCTGTCTTGTGTTCAAAGTGAAGCTTCTAACGCCCTCATTTTAACACATTTCTTCAGTCCCTCCCTGCCGATGCTCTCCCATGCTCGTATTTGATGATGACTTTTGCGATGCGCATCATCATCAACAAGCCAAAACACACGGATCACATCTTAAAATAATGTAAAATTGAGTAAAACTTTTCCAAACTTGGGTGTTTTGCTTGATCTTAAACGTACTAATGATAAATACTGTCAAAAGGGCAGACACAGAAAAATGAAAGCAACAAACTGGCAGGACAGAACGATCTGTGAGGGAGAGCTGCAGGTGTGAAGCAGGGCCGGTTTTAGCCATTTGGAGGCCCAGGGCAAAGACTAATATGGGGACCCTCCCCCTTTAGCTAAAAGCGATAATAATGAGAGGAAAAACATAAAAGCATAACTTTAAGTTAACAGAGCCACAGAACTACAGTAAATGTCACAATATGGAATATAAATACCCAAACAGATACCCATGATTCATCAGCTCTTTGAAAAGCTCCTTATAGCTCTAAGTCAGCACATTCTGATATTTTAAAAGACTTTAGTCCAGGTGGAGCTTATATAAATAAAAACATATGCTTATTATCAGTGAAATATCTTTTCTTCTGACACTATACAGACATTTTTATGTATTTCATCCCATTGAACAACACAATACTCCTGCAATTCACTGTTTTATTTCAACTATGGATAGATTGATCATCAAATGCCCAGTTTTTGGATTGTGGCTCTTTCAATAGTATTTTTAAGACAATGTGGCTCCTGGGTAGATTAAGGTTGAGCTACTGCTGGAATAAATGCTCTGTAAGGTACAAAGCATAATAGCTGAACGGGCTAACAGTTAACCATTAGCTAGCTTACGTTAATGTGACCAAATGTCCTCTTTTGCTCCGGTAGAAAGTTTTTCTGTGCAATTGATAATGTAGCCACAATGTATGTTTTGAAGAAAGACTTACCAACTGTGTTACTGCAGATGAGCACACTGAAATACTTTAAGAAGGTGAGAGAGAGGGAACGAGATGAGGGACTGGCGCTAGCAGAAGACAGAGGCAGCAGGAATGGGACATCGTCAGAAGAGAGGGAAAATAAAGATGATGAGACTCAGTTACAGTCTTCAGAAATGAGACCATCGCAGTTGAACTAAGCTCACAATACCATCTAAGATTTCATAAGTGGCTGACCTAACAAGTTTTTTTCTCCAGTTAAATTTATGGCATTATGAGCATGGCCTCTGCGGTCCATATCTATTTTATTCAAGGTTTGCTAGCGAATGACGAAGCACAGTAAATTGTTGTTCATCACACTCATATCCTTCAATAATTGTTGCTATTATGCGTGTGTGTGTGTGTGTGTGTGTGTCTGTGTGTGTGTGTGATAGGGCCTGTGTAAGACACATACTTTTTAAACCCTAATGGTGAAATGAGTCTGAATACGTCGCCATCATTGAGTGCGCACATGTATAATGAACAAAATCTCACTCAAGCCAGGACCCCAAAGTTGGCAACCCTGCCTTACCTCCCATTTTGTAGAAAGTTGTTTTAACTTTATTGAAGATGGTAGCAGTTTGTGAAAAATTAGCAGTAACAGCTATGAGTAATAGAAAACAGAACAATCCAGTATTAGCATAAACAGGATGATAATGAAATCAAGAGAACTATGTTAATAAACATATAATAGTAGTATGCTTTTAGATTCAATTAAACTGTTCTAGTAATGATTATAGAAGTGGAGGTGATGTTAAAAGATGAAGCAATGATCACTATAATACTAGTATCAGGCAAAATCCCAATGGCAATAGCAATGCAAGTTGAACAGTTCTTAAGTTCACTTTAAATATGAGATAATTATAGTAGTTATAGTTACAATAATGATAATAATAATTATAATAATGATAGTAATAACAGTTGCGTTCTCTTGGCTGTGTGCTTAGGGTTACTGTCATGTAGAAAGGAGAACCTTCTGTCCAGTCTGAGGACCTGAGCACTGCAGAACAGGTTTTCACCAAGAAAATCTCTGCATTTTGTTCCATTCAGGTTTCCCTCAGTCTCTAGTACCCGCTGCTAAGAACACCCCCACAGCATGATGCTGCCACCACCATGTTTCACCGTTGGGAGGGTATTGTGCAGTTGATGAGCTATGTCTGATTTTAGAACTGAGGCCAAACAGTTCAGACTTGGTTTCATCGGACCAGGGAATCTAGTTTTGCTAATTCCAAGTGGGATTTCATGTGTTTTGCACTGAGGAGAGGCTTCCATCCAGCCACTCTGCCATAAGCCCAGACTGGTGGAGGGCTGGAGTGATGGTTGTCCCTCTGGTACTTTGTCCCATCTCCACAAAGGATCTCTGGAGCTCAGTCAGAGTGACTATCAGGTTCTTTCTAAAGCCCTTCTCACCCAATTGCTCAGTTTTGCCAAGTGACCAGCTCTAGTAGGAGTCCTGGTTGTGCCAAACCTCTTCCTTTTTTCAGAATTGTAATCCACGAAAAGGGCAAGAGATGCGTTCACATACTTGCCTTCATAGTGCTGTGGTAGCGGCTGTGACACATGAACAAAAAGTCACAACCACATCCGTCCTGTGTGTCATAACAGTTATTTCATGGTAAAGTTTTGTTTGTATCTGTGGCTTAGGTTCATTTTGTTTGCTGGACAACGAAAACAACAGATTGTGTGGCAGCAGGCTTTAACAAAGGACGACTTCACACTGATTCCTATTTTGCCAATCTGGTCCAAGGTGGTGAGAGGTTGTAGCTCATCTAAGTCATTCCTTCTTCATTTCTATTTATCAGCACAACTGCCTGTGTAAATGTGTTTGTCATCCAGAGGATAAATAAATGTGCCCTTGTTGTTTTAAATCCCAACACTTGAACTGCAGCCACATAAAAAACACAAACACTTTCACCATGCACCTATTGACAAGAACATTTAATAAAACAATCCATCATCAGTAAGACGTGATGTATAGGTGGCTGACTGAGTTGATGCATGGAGATCAATACCAAAGAACAAACAAAGGCAAACTCCAGTGGAGTGGAAACTCACTCAGCAGATGTTCAATTGAGGCCGTCAAAGGTGAAATGTACAGATCTGTTTCAACATGAGCACAAGCTGCTTGGAACCTGACAAAAATCCTCCACAGACGTGACACTTCATACATACACTTTAACTTTTCTTAACTGTCTAACTAAAGAAGAACCACAGTAAGTTCAGTGAAAAGTTCAAAAAGGAGGTCTATATATTTGTTACAAACTGTTACCGCAAGTTAGCTAAATGCTGCTATTTTATGGCCCATTTAAGCTTTATAATATTTGTTCATCATATTATCTTTTCAGCAGTGGGAGCTGGTCAATGGGGAGCGCAAATGAACTCTAATAATCTGTAAATAAAATATACTTAGAGATTAGAATGTGTCATGTGCAATTAAGTAGATTAAACATGTTCTACGTGTTTGACGCTACTTCCTGTTTCTGGCAGATTTGCGCCCACAGCCTTCCACTGACTGCTGTTTTAAGTTGCAGTTGTATTGAAGCCCCTCTACAATAAAAGAGATAGGAGCTCCAGGGGCAAAGGTAATTGCCCCTTGAACGAATTATTAACCCGTTGACTGTAGGTGGCAGCAGAGAAATGTGTTTTAATAATTGAGATGAAGAGAAGAAGACAAGAAATCACGTTTACAATTTTTAACGTGGTTGGATCGATGTTAGGAGGACAGATAGCACAATGCAGAGAAAAAACATGGCCAAATCTTAAAGGATAAAGCCTTTGGAGAAAAGAACCTACTAAAAGACCTGCTCAAATCTCGTTCCCATGATAACGTGTTAACTTCTCAGTGTCACCATGAAACAACCAAAATTAACATGTAAACACACAAATCCGAGTGACATAAAATGTATTCCTGCATGGTTTTATAATGATATTTATTTTTGTGTTTTATCCTGTCTCTCTAATCTATCATATTTTTTCATCTAAGGACCAAACTGCAATATTTTTGTTGACCAAATTTAGATGGTTGAACATTTTCAGAAATTTGAGTTGTGATATATCTTATAAGAAGGTGGTGGTGGCTCCCAAGTCTAAACCAGTTAAGAACCCCTGGCCTTGTTGTTTGCTCACACCAGTGCATGCAGGCGGCCAGGGTTCAAGTCCAACATTTGGCTCCCTTCCCACATGTCATTCTCAGCTCTCTCATCCCTGTTTCCTCTCTATCTACTGGGATTTTTTTCATACCATCAAACCTTCCCCAAATTTGACCAGAGTATAAGGCATTGCTGCCAGGTGTTTAAAAACCATATTATACAAGCATTGGCCCATGTGAACATGCAAGAACAGTGAGCAGAGCGCACGCCTCTGCAGGCGCTTCCTTTGATCCTTTAAAAAAATGCTTGGAGATTTAGAAAAAACAGATTGAATACATGGGTGCTGGAAGTAATTTATAGTTGAAGTAGAGTTTACACACCTTACCGCGAAGCAGCATTACATCAGGATCAAATGATTCTCTGTCTCCTATTTTCCTCTCTTTCTCTCTCTCTCTCTGTAGTAGTTCCTTAGCACTCATTTCCCTCATTGCTAAGGGAAAATATGAATATTATCCACACCTATTATCATACAGTATCTAAGAATGTGAAGTAATGTTTCTTGTGCCTCTAAACAGATTAAGATAGGCCATAATCATCAATAATTTTCTCTAAGTTCACTTTACAGGAATCTTACTAAAAGTTACAGAAAACTGAAGAGACTAAAATGGCAAACAAGCACAGATTAACTTCATCTACATTTCACATAAAAAAGGGTTTTTTTAAAAACTGTTATGCTTGACATTGCCACTGCAGCATGCAGCACCTGTGGTTAGTAATAGCCTAAACATCATCATTTCTCATCACTGATGCACAGAAAAAAAAGCTTTTAACATGTTTTTAAACTCAAGTTACCATTCACATTACAGCCAGTGGTGCACATTTAGCAGTTTGACTTTAGAGAAGAACCAACGTGGTATAGCTTACATGTGCTGCCATGTGTGCCAGTATGCTGCTTGCCAAATTGGCCTGAAATCATTAACAGGATTTCATTTCTTGTGTTCAATGGAGAGGTTTCTTCGCACATCTATTTTTTAGGGAAATGTTTGCCTGATGAAGGTCTAGTACCGAAACCTTGCAAATAAATACCCCCTTTCTTTGCAAGTTGGACAGTGTTGAGTGTTTGTTTTTGAAATTTCTCATGTTCAAAGCATCTCCACACACAGGCACTGGTGCTGCTGGTGGTCTTCATGGCAGTATTTAAAGCAATACTGTGGGGAATTTCTTAATACCAGTGTCACCATATTATCACCCATACCTACTATTCACTGTCTTATCTCTGTCGATAAAGGCATACAAAACCCACAACATGTTCTAAAGACCTAACTGAAACTATGAATGTTAACTTGGAAAATGTGCCAGTTGTTTGTCTGAGTGGGTGAGGCTTAGCGATAGATCAATCAGTAGTGAAATCAGGGAAGGCTACAGCTGGATGAGGTGCAGAGGGGTAAATACATTAATCCTGCTTTTTCCATTTCTTTCAAATGGGCTGTTATCTACAACAAGGCAAGTATCGTCTGATACCGATGACAAACGATTACATAGGTGCATCCCTACTTTTAGTGGTTTCCAATCTTTGAAAATGCAAGAAAAGAAATAGGAAACCAATTTCAGACAGAGCCAGACCCTCTCTGTGATGGAGTTCAATAGAAACAGGGACCTCTAGAAGAGTTTATCAGCTGGTTGCTTAGGAACACTGTAAGATCTCCTTCAAAGGCTCACTCTGTGCCCTTGGCCTCATCTTCAATCCACATTTAATAAGTGCAATATCTGTAAAAAGCAGTGGAAAGGTTCAGCAGCTTTCAGCTAAAAGTTTTACTTTGCCTGAGGTCTTCAGTCAAACTCTGCTTTTTTTTTTGTTTCCTCTTCATTGTGAAACAATACGCCATTAGTTACAGAACAAAAAGAAATTTTTCAAAAATTACAAAATGTTAAAAAGGCTAACAACAAAGGAGATGCAACAGTATTGTCAAAATAACTTAGAGAGAAAATGTCTGATAGCCTCTGGTGTTTAGAGATGCCAGCCTGGATGAAGAAAGATGTTTCACACGGCCTGTCACGGAGAATAAAGAGTAGAAACAGGGTTACAGAGTGAGTCACTTTGTTATTGACAGATGGACAAAAGAGCTGAAGGCTCCCATCGATCATCCCGAACAGAAGGAGACAAAATCTGCCTTCTGTTCCCTCCTCTTAAGTTTGTCATCACTCCATGATTCTGGCTCATTGTTTCCAGGGGACTGAGGCTGTCAAAGCATAGTCTTAAAACTGGAGTCTTACACTGTAAGGCTGAATTGGACTCAGAATTCTATTAGACATCTGATTTGGCCCTCAAACTTAATGACTTTGGTAATGTTTAATATAACACAAAATATCTTTATAAATTCACCATTTAATTGCTCAAAACCAGATTTTCCAATGCACAGACCTGACATTAGAACAAATCCTGTAGAACAGCCACAGACAGGCAGCTTCCCCTCCAATGCTTTTGGGACCGTTTCCTGCTCAGTGCTTTAAAAGGGAAAAAAACAAGTTCAGGTACTCCTGATAATTACATGTTGTCAGTGTGTCACACAATCGCAGAACTAATTTGGGTGATATTGGTCTCTGGACTCCACAGGGACATAGATCTCATCGCTACTCAGTGCAGACACCCTTCAATCATGATGTGTCTCTATGGACTTCAAGCACCAAGGAGACGTTGACATTTTAGTAGGTTCTAAGCAGATGGTATCACACAGCAGCAGAGAACTCCTTTTGGGGGGCAAGTAGTGATTCCTGCAAAGTAGTGACATATCCAGGCAAAATCATTTTTAACAGAGAAATGGCAAGAGGCAGAAATTGAAAAGCCTTTGTCTAAAGCCTGGATGAGCAGTGTCACACACTCCTGTATGGTCCATTTCCACAAAGCGGATCGATTTGATTCAGTTCAGTTGCATCATGGTTTAGCTCATCAAACTCTGAACTTACTTATGTTTCCTCAGCTGATGTCCATCCAGTCTCTCTCGTTGAAACAGGTAATCTGTCTGTTTTTAAAGATCCAGATCATTTGGCTCAGTTCAGTAGGGCTGATTGTTTAGTTCCCAAATGGCTCTTCATTTGGTACCAGTTAGGCTTTTTAATCAAAGATTAAAAAATGACAAAGGATGGAGGAAAGGAGACTGGCACTCAAACAAGAGCTAGTGGTGCTCATTAAAGAGCTGTTCAGTAGAACAGGCTCATTCATGAACGGCTTATCAGTACTCAGTCTCTCTCCACACAAAGCTTATGCGGTTTCTATTAAAAGCATGTTTGTGACAAAATAAGGATTATTTTATGTTAAGCTAACCTCTTAGCTCAGTACTAAACTCCTTTGGACTCTTGTCTCCCTTCATCTGGATAGATGATGCAAGGAGGTCTGCAGGACTGAATATTTGTAATATTGACTGCTTCCACACCAGGTGAATCAGTTTAACTGAGGAAAAAATCACAGTTTTTTAAAGTGTATGAATTGTATTCAGTGTATTTTAAAATGTTCTGATGATAATTGCAGCATACAGGTCCATTTAGAGCTGTGAAGTACTAACTTTCCTCTGTTCCCATTCATTCCTAATGGCTGTTGCCGCTTCCTGACCCTCGACGGACATTCAGGGTCACAAACAGCCTCTTTCACATCTATGTAAAGTAAATGTTTATCTTCGAATCACTCAGAATTTTCTTGGGCAAGACACTTAACCCTGAATTGCTCTCACTGCTGCGTCAGCGCTATGTGAATGTGTATGGATGCATATGAAAGGGACTACTATGGCTTCTTTCACCTACAGTGTATGAATGTGGAGTGAATAAATGGGAACGAGAAAGTGTGCCCGGCTATGCTAAAAGCACTTTGAATCATTATACGACTAGAAAAACAGTACAAAAATTCAAGCCAATTTATCATTTACAGGAATTATTTTATGAAAACTAGCAATGCTTTCTCACTCAAATGCTGCACATTTTTACTATCAGCCAGAGCCCTGGATATAACAACCATGCTTTCACTCCATTTTCCTGCCATCAGATGAAGCTCAAGCTCACGATTGGCTACCCTCGGATAATTGGTGACAATTTAGTGGTGTGTGGAGCCTACACTTGGATTCATTTTGGATTCAATAGATGTGTTTGCCTAACATGAAACAGCATAAAAAACAATATGCACCCTTTAATTTTGGGACATGTATTCCACTTCATATTGCTAAAACTGAACAATGTAAACAAATACTGCATAGTTCATTTATGCTTATAGAGCAGAAAACCTCAGCAGATGATGAAGCTCTTTTAAGAACACTAAAGATGTTCACTTGAAACCAAGCTGAGGATGAAACCAGCTTAGCAACATAAGCAATAGCTGAATTACAGATAGGGAAACCCTTCTATAAAGTGTAGTAGAGACACAGATTCTTAATTTGAAACTTCATTTTTTAGTGTTTTTAGAGTTTTAATTACAGGGTCCATTAGTTTTGTAAAGGGGGAAAGCTTGCAGAGAACCAGGCCTCTGGTAAATGATGCATCTAAAAAGGAAAGACAGAAACTCAACTGGAACATGCATCATGGCGCTGCAAATTAAATTTAAAAAAAATCTCCTATATATAATTTCCCATGAGATCTTTTGAGTCCCTAGCATCTGTCTGCCTAACTCTGAGAGCTTTTTTTTAACGTAATGCTACTACAACTTCTTTTTATCCTTATTATTTTGCACAAGGCTTCTTGATAATCCAGACTGACAGTAATTCTCCAGTAGGGTCCAGTGATGTTCAAACTCACTGCTGTGAAACACACACACACCCACACACACAGGAAAAGAAGCCTAATTACTTCTCTGTTCTTTCTATTTAATGGTTCCCTTAACCAGAAATTAGACTCTTTCCTCTCCGTTGTCCATTTACACAAACGTAGGAAAAATAGCACGCACAGTTGCCCTCTCTGTGTTCAATGAGCACTACACTGTAAAACTCTGGTACTGATAACAATAATGATCAATGGCATTCTGGTTAACACAATTAATCTTCATGCCCAGCTGATTGATTTATTGTTGAGGTGCTAAGGCCACAGGGACATTTTTTTCTTGGCTCATTTTGTACCGTGTGAGTTTGTCAGTACTCTTAAGCAAACAAAGTAATGAAGCATAAAATCCACAGGCAAGCGCCATTATCGAGCTTTCCGCTTGTCACTTGTTAAAAGCAATCAAGGCCAAAGTACACAATGGCAGCATGTTCATTTGTATGTCTGTTACAAAACTGAGGTACGGGTGCAAGGTCTTAAATGTATTCAGGCTGTAGAGGTAAGAAATGCTGCAGTACATGGACACAAAGATGCTTGTCTGAGATGTTTAAAGCTGCTTTGTTTACGGTCACAGCCCTGCTTTGTATATTAAAAAAAAAATATCTATCCACAGGCGGGATTGTCATACAACCTCTCAACCACACAAGCATCTTTCACACACAAGGATGATACGGATGCACATGAAAGGCAGCCTCTCTTTCAAGCTTCAAAGACATAATTCAAAATGAAGTTGAAAATTCACTGAGTACCATACTAAAGCCTCTATTTTGTTAGGTAAAAATGTGACACATACCTCATGTCTAATTTGTATTAATGAGAGGGAAGCTATTCCCTTTCATCCCACATATCTCACCTGGTGTTAATTGTAAGTGAGAATGGGGGTCTGTTTGACATTTCTAAGGAGTCAAATGCAGAGCCATTGAAGCAAGCTGAGCCTGAATGATTCTGGCTTTTAACACCAACATGGCACCTGCTTTCTGGGGGAAGAAAAAGACAGGACAGTTATATTTTTAGAAATTAAACAAGCTTTTTTGCTATGGACTGTACACTGACTTACACCGCAACAACAACTAAATATTCTTTATTGCAATTCTCTTAGAATAAAAATGCTATCTTGTTCACTTAGCATGTTTTAAAGATAAAAGTAATACTTTTTGATTCAGAAAAAATAATGCTTATTTTTCTTTAGGAAAAGAGGCACTTTTACCACATCTTCAGCTACTTACACTGAACTAGAGAAAAGCCAAGAGTACCATCTGCTTGTTATAAAAGTAATATTACAAGATATATGCCAAAGTGATTTCATTTGTCCACAGAGCGTATAATCACACATATTCACTGGGTTGTGATGACGTGATTTTTTAAAGTTGTTCATGTGATGACTTACAGATCAGATCATGTGACTCTTCATGTGATTCCCTTCACCTGTATATAATGAGGTGCTATGCACTTGTCACTTTAATCTGATGAAGAGCAGCAGTGCTCGAAACATCACTATGTCTGTGCAATAAATTATTTTATTTTTGGAGTCCTGCAGTGTGCGAGATGTTTTTCTGTTCATTCTTAGTAGGATGTTCCGATACCATATTTTCCTTCCTGATACAATTCCGATACCAAGGTGTTGGGTATCGGACGATACTGAGTACTGATCCAATACCAGTCTGAACTTTCTGAAATGCCGGTTTAGACTAGCAAACTATTTTAGACCTATATTTGACTTAAAACGGCTCAACAAATAGAATCATAATGTACAGCATCTCTGTGACCCTAAAGTTGTTGAGTTTTGCTGCTAAATATTAAAATAACAAAAATACAGGGGGCTGCATCACAGTCTTTCTCTGTCGCTCTTTTTTTAATACAAACTTTATTGCACTTTTCCAAATACAATATAAAACTTACACCTCGCATATTAACAACTGTTGTATGCAGATATGTCCTTAATGTATACAGTTGTATAAATCAATCAAGTGCATTAAAATCTAGCTCTCCTTTCTGCTATTTTGTGCAGCTGCACAAACTAAAACTTTTCATAGGCACTGTACATCTGTATCAGTTTTCAGCTGTATTAGGATACATCATTTCCTCTCTTGTAAACAATCTCTGCTTTCTTTGCTTGATAGAATATATGATGTCAGTCTTGCAACATCAACCCAAGCACTGGCTTCTGCATATCTGCTATGGAAAGCATAGACCACAATGTGGATTTAATTGACAAACCCATATCTGTCCAATATCATCTGCTATCTGATGCATCAGTTATGCTCTAAAAAGCATTATGTTTTTCAAAGTCACCCTTAAAACAATCATAACATGCTTAAATATACGTTGTATAACATTGCCGTTGTATCCTGATAAGAGTCCAACAAGAATTCTCATTAAAAAAATGAATCTAAGTATTAAATCATCATGTGTTTATTGGAAATGAGAAGTTCAGCAGTAGCTCAAATGAAGGTTTTGCAGCCCAAGTTACAGAGATCAGGTGTTTTATTTCCTCATCAATAACGGTCTTGTTATGCACCTTTCTCTCTATGGGTCTCTTGACGGTCAGCCTGAGCCCAAAAAATCAATTTGGCAATTAATCCTCATGTACTCTTTGCAAATACTTTCTGCAGTGCCAGTGATACAGATGTTGCAGAATCAACATGGCTACGGATGTTAGGATGCTGGTTTTGAAAGACAAATCAGCGATGACAGAGCTCACAGTATACACAAACTACAGTATATATACAGCACATGTATGAAATAGAAGAGACAACCATGGATAAGAAACTCTTAAAATGAGAAAACAAAATGATATCAAAGAAAGGGGAAATACAGGAGTAGGACATGAATCGTGAAATATGCAAGTCAGCAAAAACAAGGTATATAAATACCGCTGCAACACAAAGAACCCCTATCCAGACATGATGAGACACCATCCTCATCAGCAGCTATACAACAGCTAAGCTCGCCACACAGGGTTAAGGTGTGTCATCCCAACCAACACTGACTGATGTTTCCAAGTCGTAGCATACCTAAACTTCTCAACAGGTTTAGAAGATTAAAAAACACTTTAACGCTCAATTTGTAAAGACTTGGCACCACATAGAGTAGCTGATAACAAAGGCTTCAGGCAGCTATGAGTCACACTATTTAATTTCTTCAAGCTGGTTTATTACAGAAAATGAAGTGCCAAAATTGTACGCAGATGTAATGGAAAAAAAAGGTATTTTTGCAAATAAAAGTAAACTCATAGTCAAGTCAAACCAAAATACTAATTCTATAACAAATGAAGCAAACCTTCCAACTATAACAGAACATTTTCCGAGGACCTGGACTTTGAGTGTTTAGGTTTTAGGATATGTAAAACTATTCTATTCCTTTTATTTTCTGCATGAAGAACAGCTTTCTAGTCAGCACTGTGAAGGACACAGCTGCTTTCCATAATCATTATGTATCACCAAAGTATGGTATCATGGCCTCTATATAGTGATTAGGGCTGGGAAATTAATCGAAAATTAGAATGAATTACAATATGGCCTGCTACAATTTTCAATCGCAGAAGGTGCAATATTCCTTTAAGCTGAAATTTGTGTCAAAATACCAGTTTAGGACTTTTTTGTAGCAGAGATTTTATGCATTAAATATCATGCAATCATTCTAGTGCTATATTTTTAAAATAGTGTACAAAAAATCCTGTTTTCTTCATTTTTGTATGTTTTTCTTATTAAATATGACAATTATATAAAAACTACAGTTTCCTTTAATTCAACAGTTCACATAAAATTTGCAAAATGAGTAAAAAAAATCACCGCAATCAGGTATTTTTAAAAGATTGTTCTGCCCTAGTTTAAATCCAATGTTGTGTTGGTTATTGCATACAGTAGAATGAATTATTGCTTTATTGTTGTAAAATGCATGGAAAGAGGAACTTAAGAAATAATCACATGGGAAAAAAAATCACAATTAGATTTTTTTCCCAAATCGTTCAGCCCCAATAGTGATACATATAGTATCAAGGAGTGTTGCTAGCCAAGTTGTGGCTCAAAATAGGGGGTTGGTGCCTTGGAATTTCTTTTATCCATCCCTTGACTTATTTAAACTTAAATGTCCATACTTTTTAAAGGCACTGTAGTTTCCCCTCATATTAGATGGGAAGAAAGCAAATACTAGCCTGCTGTCCTGCTGTAGGACACATGAGTGACACTACTTTATGAGTCTGAATGAAAGGCCAAAGAGGAGTGATGAAGAGTCAGTATTTAACATCTTTGGTTGATGCAATGCTTGGTCAGGCTGTTTGAGCCTCTTTTAAAACACATTAGAGGCTATCTATGCATGAAACAACAAATGGTTATGGTTGCCCCCATAACTTGCAATGGAATTGGTTTGGACAGCAGCCAGTGGGAACAAGAGAAACAATTAAAGCCCCAAGTGTACTTTAGAATACATATGGGTGAGTCACTGTTGTTTAAAGACAGACTTGAAAAGAAACAGTCCCTCTGTGGAACATTTCAGAACACTTACAATCAATACAAGCACTACAAATGCTTTTGTGGGAAGTTTTGTTGTCAGGAATCAACTCAGACTTCAAAAAGATTGCAGGCTGAAACTGAGTACAATTGTATTTGTCAAGGCAGACAGCAGGAGCAACGACAAGTATACCCCATTAGAGGGAAACATTAGTGTGGAGGATGTATGATAGAACTCTTGAGAACCAGATTGTGTTGACACTTCCCAAAACATAATCTTTCATACGACTGGGTTTGAAACTTACACATAAACAGCAGATAGCCAGATGTTTAGAAGCTACTTTTGAAAACAGAGAGCAGGGTCATGGAAAATTTGCCTCATGTGAAGGAGTAACAGAAGGTCACATTTGTCATACAAAGCTTACAGAGGAAAAGCAAAGCCAGGCCGGACGGTTCAAAGCCTGTAAAACAACAACAAAGTTTTAGAAAAGCTTTAGCTGCTAAAGGTACAGGAAATGGATGATGGAGGATGAAGGCTGGGGTAGGAGGTGGTAAGGTCATTTCACACTCAGAACCTGTCTCTTTGTTTCCATGGTAACATGAAGCACTCTGCACAGACGGCATATTCCTCGAGGATCCTGTTTGACCGCAATCGATCAGCTCTGATTGAGCGTGCAGATCTCTGCTCGTGTTTGTTCCATCCCAAGAAGTTTGCAGGACAGAAAGACAACAAAAGTATGAGAATAAAAGAAGAAGAGGAGTGAGAGGAAATGTTTTATGACTTAAAGGTCATAATTTCTCGGTCAGTGAAGGGGAAAAGCATCAAATTCACAGATGTCTCTATTTAATCAAGCAAAAATGCATTCAAGGCCATGACCGTAAAGTGGGAAGGCAGATAGCATATACTCAAGTAAATATCCTCTGTGTGCCATTAGTTAAATGGTTGTTCATTTTCAATCAGCTGACTGGAAGAGGAGAGCCAGAAACAAAGAAACTGATGAATGCTGACTCTGATGAATTGGCGTTCTCGGAGAACGAAGCACATCCTTTACCTTCTTCTGAATTCCCAATGAAGTCTCATTAGTCAAGCCAAAAAACTTGCATAAATCCCCAAAACTTGTTGCCCGTAAACTTGGCATGCTTGCACACATATCCACACATTGCTGTCTGTATCAAGACTGATTTCCACTTCATTACTGGGGAGAGGAGGCAGGGGACAGGCTGGTCGTCCTAAATCTGCACCCACAAAGCAGCCAAGGATGAGAGCTGAAGTTATGTCCTCACATCCGTCATCTGCTTTGTAGACAAACAAGTTTGGAATACATAATGCGAGTTTGAATATCATCTCATTCATCATAAACGCTTTTGTACCGCTGCCAGACAGCTGCAGACAGAGATCCTGACATGAGAGGGGTTACGATGCATGACTAATACTTCAAAAGGTGATTTTACTTCTGCTTGACTGATAATCTTCATTTCACCCTAGTTTCTCTTGG
This sequence comes from Cheilinus undulatus, assembly GCF_018320785.1. Taxonomy (NCBI): domain Eukaryota; kingdom Metazoa; phylum Chordata; class Actinopteri; order Labriformes; family Labridae; genus Cheilinus; species Cheilinus undulatus. The sequence continues at coordinate 29,280,619 of NC_054870.1, read as the reverse complement.
TGTTAGGAAGGTGGGAGGGGACAAAAAATGACATTTTCTTTTATTGTGGTTTTATTCATGTCTTTTAATTCCTTACGCTATACTAAAATTTCTTCTGTATTTTTGTTGCTCTTATAACTCAGTAGTACCTGTTATAGAGCCATCTTGGATTTTAACATGTTTCCATGGTAACATAGAGGAAGAAAGGAAAAAAGGATAAATAAAGTTATTGTATTGTATTGTATTGTATTCACACTACAGATACACATTAAATTCAACTGGTTGCCACAGTTTCCAGCAGAGAAATGCAATCTAGAACCCACTTCTAGATGTGGATATTCAGTTTTACACACTGCACCTTTAACTGAACTCTGGGCAATCTTCACAGTCTTGGATTTTTTGTATCCATCCCCTGACTTATAGTTTTCAATAACCTTTTCTCTGAGTTGCTTTGAGTGTTCTTTTGTCTTCATGGTGTAAAGGTAGCTAGGAATACTGATTAACCAGTGACTGGACCTTCCAAACACAGGCATCTTCATACTGCAATCACATATTTACTCCACACAGTTGATCACCATGTCACTTACTGTGAACCAATCAGCACCAAATGTTTTCATTTATTCTACCTTACATATTTATATTTCATTGACATTACACTGTAGAAAACTGCTTTCACTTTGACATTGTTAAAGAGGGATTTTTTGCTTTTATTGGCACACACACCAAATTATATTGACTACATTTAATTTATAAAGTCAATAAAAGGTAAAAAAAAATATCCAAGAGGGGGATTACTGTTGATTGGCACTGTATACTGCTTATTCTGTTAATGGCTGTGGGGGGCTGAAGCCAACCCTAGCTGTTGTTGGACTGGTCACCAGCCGATCACAAGGCTGACATGAAGTGAGAATCAAGCAGTCACACTCACATCACACCTACCGGCAATTTAGAGTCACCAATTATTATAACAAGCATGATTTTTTTCTTGTTGGAGAAAGCTGAAGTCCCTGGAAAAAAACCCACACATGCACGGTCAAAAAGACCTTGTCTAACCAGCATTCATACCAGGAACCTCATTTCTGAGAGGCACAATTTTATCATTATCACAAAAAAAGCAACCACAGTAAGCACACTTGAAATGTCTAAATTTATCACAATAAATCGGGTGATGTTTTTTTCTTGGTGCTGTCCAAATAACACTTGAATTTTGATTAATCAATTGTGAAAAAATCTCCAAAAGATTAATTGCACTCTGACATCATAACACAACTTTCATCAGCAGCTTTGTCAACTTGAAGGAAACACATGATCAGAGAGATCAACACAATCCGGGCTTGATTAATAGGTAGAAGTCTGCCTTTGGGTCTCTCCTCTTGTGCGATCTAGTCCTGTTGCTGTTTTAAGGCTTGTAAAAAGTTTTAATGTGGTTCAGGGCTGTGTTAGTTTTCAACCAAAAGGCTCCTCGACACCCACAGCTCAAATGCTGTATTGAAAATTGTGAAAATTCAGTGGTACTTTCTGACCTTTAAAACATTCTGGTGATAAAGAGAAAGATGAGCAGGGCAGGGGCAAAAAAAAGCAGATGTGCAGAGAACAGAGGTGAAAGGTGTGTATGTTTGAAGAGGGTAAACATGATCAGATTTAGATAGTTTGTGTTTAAATAAATATGTGGAAGTTAGAAAGTACCAGCTGGAAATTAAACTCCAGCAGTTGGTCTTCTCGTCAATACAATGCTCTTCACATTATTGATGTAATAAATTAATCACAAAGCCTGTTATAAATCAAGACCACTTTTTTTAAATTGATTGACTGCACTATTTGTGCAAATGGGCAAAGTTCTCTCATCCTATACGTGTAAGGTTTACCTGTTGTAGGGAGGCCAGTGTTTTATTGCATGCTTTGTCATTTGCTATTTTGATGCTGTCAGATGAAGCTAAATCTGCCTATCAGTAGGGGTGGAAATCACCAGTGGCCCCACAATATGATATCATCACAGTACTTGGGTCATGATTTGATAATACTGCAATTTTAAACATTTTGCAGTACACAGAGTATTGCAATACCATATATCACAATCTATACTATCCTTTCAACTGCTTAGCTGATTTAGCATTAGTCTTGACCTCATGTTTGTCGTATTTCAGCAGTATTTTATTTTCATGTAGTACTTCTTGCTAACCTCGTGTGTCATGTCCATCTCAGTCATGCCCTGCTTGCATTCCTGATGTCCTTCCCCTTTGTCATAGACTTCAGTTCATATTAGCAATTCATTTGAAAAAAAAAAAAAACGGTACTCGGTGGACGAGACGATACAATATATCACCAGACAAAATATCGCGATACTATGCTGTATCAATTTTTTTCTCCCACTCCTACCTATCAGCCAGTTGCTTTCTGGATTTATGTCTTAATCTGGAGGACACATTGCTAACACAGATAGGATACCAAACATGAAGAACAGCTGATAGACAAAGGATCAGTCAGTAGTCAGTTTTTTTGGCCAAAACTAAATATGCTGATATTCAGAAATTTAACTAATCTGATACCAATGTTGATACAAATATAAAAATGTAGTCCAGACCCAAACCTTGAGTCGTTAAAAGAATTCTTTAAAGTTTAAAGTGGCAAACAAAGAAAAAGGCTTTAGCTGACAAAGGTCTGTTGGTTCTGCCCAAAACTTTACGAACATATTCATACATTAAAATAATATTTACAGCCAATATATAAGTAGTAAATATATGCAGATGTTTTGGTGTCTGCCAATAGGATGATTAACTTTTTAAGCTAATATCTGCCTGTAGCAATCATTCATCATTATCATTTTGATAATATTGTGCATGAATGATTTAATTTCAGTTTTTTAATGCATGCCATATTGTTTTTTTAAGATACATTTTGGGCTTTTTTGCATGTATTTATAGAGGAGGACGGTGCATGGAATCAGAAACAGGGATGAGAGAGACATGCTGCGGGAAAGGAGCCCAGGCCACCTGAAGGGCCTTTAAATTTACAATAGTACAACTAGTGCACTTTGTATAAGAACCTTTATTTAAAAAAGGGAAAACCTTGATTTGGGGGGGGTCATTAACTAATTTTGAAAGCAGTACTGTAAAAACTTCAGGTTTCAATTTTTATGCTACTCAATTACCTCCGCCAAGGAGGTTATGTGTTCGGCAGGGTTTGTTTGTTAGTTAATTTTTATTATCCATCCATAACTCAAAAAGTTATGGATGGATTTTGATGAAATTTTCAGGAAATGTTAGAAGTGGCATCAAGAAGAACTGATTAGATTTTGGGAGTGATCAGGCTCACCGTCTGGATCCAGGATTTTTTTAAAGGACTCTGTACTATTGGGAGAAAGGGCTAATGGTTTTATTGCAACAGCAAACAGCAATATTGTCCAGTATGATCAAATTCAAACATTCTTACCAAATCGTGCAGCACTACTCAGCAGTTGTGTGCAGTGGCACCGCCAGGATGACAATTCAACGTACGCACAATAACCATTCCACTGAATGACACCTCTAGGTTCCCACCGGCACTTATAAGAGCACACCTACAAACAGGTACACAGAGACAGAGAGAGAGAGAGGCAGACTAACACTGCCAAGAACCGCACCAAAACTCAGATTTACCACACACAGCCAGAAAACTGCCCCTTAAACACTAGACAGCTGTTAAATGTTGAAAACAATGCACTGGGCTTCTCATAACGCTACTCCAGGGGAATGCAGGGTAAAATTCTGTAGGGCTACAAAGCAGGTAATTATTCAGTCATTTGGAAACATTATTTTTGGAGCTGCAAAGAAAAGGGCAGATAGAATAAGAAGAAAAATAGCATCAGCATCTGCCACTGCAAGTTATGCTGCACCAATCATATGCCTTGCTTCAAATGTATTTGCATCATGAGGTTTGTGAAAAGATGCAGCATAGACTGCAACTCAAGAACAGGAAGAGGAGAGAAATTGTAGAGAATAAAACTACTATCAGCTGTTGTCGCGCTTTTATTTTCATTAGAAAATATGTATATACTGGCAAAAAAAATGTACGCACAGGATTATGACTGATTGTCTATAGTGGATGTCAGTATTACTTTGTTAGGACACAACAGACAAACACAGAGTACTGGTATCTGTTCATGGCAAAATCAGTTGTTGATTGCCAATGTTTGTCAAAAAGGACGATATTGGCCAGTGGCAATGTTGAGCAGATGCATCTGTGGATCCATACTGCTTACAAGATAATTAAAAAACAGGGGTTAGCGCTGTTGCCTCACAGCAAGAAGGTCCCTGGTTCGCTTAACGGTCAGGGCCTTTCTGTGCAGAGGTTGCATGTTCTTGCATGCGTGGGTTCTCTCCAGGTACTCCGGGCTTCCTCCTACCACCAAAAAAATGCTCATAAATGTCTAAATCAAAGCTGTCATTAATTTTCTTTTAAATATATTAGAGCCTGTACAGTCTGTATTATGACTGGGAATTGAGTTCCACTTTTCTGTTGTTCTCACTGAAAAAAAGATTAGCATTACCTCTGCACTGATAAGAAAAGTCACACCTTCTATCTTTATTATGCACCAGCCTTTGCAAACACCGAGTAGCCCATGTCAACCACTCATAATGCTGCACATCACAGCCTCATATCTGAGGTATTCAAAGCCACAAACCTGAGCCCTACTGGACATATGTCAGAAATGGCATAAGGAAGAACTGATTAGATTTTGGGAGTGATTCGGATCACCGTCTGGATCCAGGAATTTTTTTAAAGGATTCATTACTATTGGGAGATAGGGCTAATGGCGGAGATCTGCGCTCTCGGAGTGCTTTTCTTGTTCCTAATAGGATCTAAGTGGACCAACAATCTTGAAAAGTAAATACCCAAGCAGTTTTTCAGGCCGGTATTTCAGATCCTAACTTGTAGGAGAGAGAGCCACAAGTTGGGTCTATTTGATACATGAAAATTAAAATTTAAACTAAAATCCATACTAAAAAAGGCTAAAGTGTTTTAACGGTCTAATGAAAACAGAACTATTTTCTGTGTCTGTCTATATGGAGTCAAATCATGACAGATGCAGCAATAACAACACCAAACAGTGCTTATTTCCTGTTTTATGTTTGTTTTGGCTAGATCTAACCTCTTTTATTCCACGTTTTTGCTTCTTTATCATTACTTTATCATTATCTTACACCATTTCAATATTTACATTTACAGCACACTGTCTTTTATAATAAAGCTCTACTGAGTCTGTCCATATTTTGGTTTTTGTTGTGTTTAAAGTGAATTTTGGATTTTTTTCTGTGCTGTTCTCTGGGGAAAGCATCCATCTTTATTTTGTTCTGCAGCCATCCCTGTTGCTGCTCAATATTTCCACTTTTGCTTGTGTAATCTGATCTAAAGTCGGCCTAATAATCAGCCATGATCCACACACAGAGCTCCATCCTCTCTCTGTAATCAGCGCAATTCAAGGTTTTCCTCTAACCACTCAAGTATTAAACATGCTGAAAAAACTTTACCCACACTCCATCATAATACACCATGTAAACCTGTGCCAGTTAGATCTTTGATTCTTAGATCCTGTTGACCCTCAAAGCTGAAATCACTTGACAGTTTACCAAAGAACATGCACTAATAGTGAGGCGTGTAGTCTCTCTGTTTGGGTTTGCCTCTATAATCCTAGTCACACTTCTGAGGGCTCATTCAGCTCATATTTGTATTTTCTGTCAAACCGACCGGAAGAAACAGATTTCATGGACTGGTTATGTTTTTCACTGAGAACAAACGAGCAGAGAAGAGGACTCAGGCAAAGAGCTGTCAGGTGAGTACAACCCCAAACTCACTAATGGATGTAACACTCTCTCTGGAGGAGATGTGCTTTGCCTAGCAACAGCGCTGATCTCTTAATTCTGGCTTTAACATGTGTGTCAGTGTGCTGTGTCAGCTGAAGACATTATATTGTCTGTGCATCTTTGTATAGGTCAGCTTGTTGTTTTATTGAGTTAATAAAGTGTGAGTTATTGTTTTTATGTGACTTGGAGTCACCACTGTTCCACAGATAGCTCTGAATGTGATGAGTTTTTTCTAGTAAAGGTTCACTTAGGAGAATAACGGTACTGTATTCATTATTCATAATTTGTTTCATTTAAAGGCTGCAAGTTTTGTCCATAGAAGAAGAAATTATTATTGGTTTGTGCAAATGAGACTTGGTTCTACTGTCTCTCTAGATCATTGGCTGTATATCTATATGGGCAACACAGCTCCGTCTCCTCTTGTTTACAAAAGTGAAGATAAATACCCCCATGAGGACTTTGACATACTGCGCTGGTGATTAATATAAATATAAGATAATCCCTCAGTTTGGTCTACACATTTGTTGGGTTTTTCACCAGTCAAAGCAAAGAGAAAGCCACCATCAAAGACAACTCATATTGAATCTTGTCTCATGTTCTCCGGAAGGCAAGTGTGAGACTTCATGGTCATGTGGGAGAAAGTTCTTCGGTCTGATGAGATCAAAATGGTGCTTTTTGGCCATGAGACATGAGCCTATGTTTGGAAAACACCAAACACTGCCCATCACTACAAACACACTGTCCCCACTGTGAAAAACAGTGGTGGCAGCATCATAGGTTGCCAGGCAACCAGAGCAGTAGGCAGCAAGAAAGACGCACGCTTAAGTTAAATCTTGGACTTCTGGTCTTTTTCACAATTAAGTTGACAACATATGTTGGAACCTATGAAAACAGTGGAGATGGATGGTCCAGGACACCTTTGAGAGAAAGAACGGGAAATTCCCATAAAGAAAAACCCAAAAAAGGGGAAAAAGAAGACCTCAATCTCAACTACAACTCATGGCTAGCTTAAGAGGTAACAACAACTGCCAGTAACTGCCATGGAACACTGCCTAAACAACAGGAGACTACTGAAAGCTACAAATTGAGGTAGCATGGGGCGGCACATACAAAAGCAGCGGCCCAGCACTACATCACTAGCAGCAAAACAAAGCTCTACATTTACACCAGAACTGACAGCATGCCCACGGAGTTGACATCTTTCCTGACTGAGATTATTTGGAGAACGGGGCGCTAGGAGACTGAAAGGAGGAGGGCATGGAGCAGCATGACACCTACAGCCGGTGGGGAGGAGGCAGAGACGGCATTGTGCAAGAAGGTGGAAGCAGGGCAAACAAGCCGGGTGGCAGGCTAGGCTAAGAGCAGCCCCACACAAATCTGTCGTACTGAGCATCTTTTTCCCAGGTGCCTACTCCCTCGCCAGCAGGATGGATGACGTGAGGCTGCAAATATCTAACCACCGCTACAGAGGAGACTGCCAAACATAATTTTGTTGTGTTTTTACAATAAAATGACAATAAATGACTATCTATCTATCTATCTATCTATCTATCTATCTATCTATCTATCTATCCATCCATCCATAGTGTGAGGATGCTTCTTTGCAGCCAGCCCTAGATGGCCTTTAAAGGTAGAGGGTAAAATGAATGTGGAAATATAAAGGAAAATCCTTGAGGATGGTCTTGTTCAGTCAGTAAGAGAGCTACAGCTTGGAACAAGATTTCTTTTCCAGCGATGATATTCTTTTGGGTCCCCACCACCAGTTTAAGCACGAAGGCTCTCATTTGTAGACTAGTTAACTGGTGTGTTTTTAAATATTTTACATAATCCTTAACCCTCTCTACTCCTCTACCCAAAGATGATGGTACTCTTTCCTTCCCTGGGCATAGGACAGAGCTGTGGAAAATTAGTGGGAAAAAGATCACCAGGGATGGATGCAGAAAAACATCCCGAAATATTTGGACAGGAACTATTTGGGGAAACACTCAGACTGAAAAGGATGATGTGTTCAGTCTAGCAAATGAGGGTTCACTTGGTGCTCAATCTGCCCTGGAAACAGTGGGGGAGTGAGAAGAATTATAGGTGTAAGAAAGTAATGACATATTGTAGTGGAGATAGAAGTAAATCATATAAAGAGGTTTTTAGCACACTTCCTTTTCTCCAAGTACCTTTCTGACAAGTTGAGCACAGCCAATCCTCCCCTCGGCATCCCTTTACTGCTTCTGTCAGGCCTACAAAGTGGATAATCACAAAGTGGACCATCCTCACCTTTAACTTCTTCCTCCTTAACTTTCACATCACTCAACATCAATCTTTCCCCTTTTGACCCTCAAATTATGTCGAAATTCATCTCTGCCCTCTTTCATCCCATTTTTCCTCCTTCAACTCTCAAAGTGCCTCACCAATCAGATGACTTCTGACAGCCCTAAAGAGCCTAATCTGGGGTGACACAGCATCAGCAAGGGAGTGTTTCACTCTCATTGATGTGCATTTCATGCATACTTAACGAATGCTTGTAACTCCAGCCTCTCGTGGTGAAATTCTCTCTGGGCTGATATAATTTGTATGGTGTGGGAATGGAATCCACAGTACAATACAACATGATACAATTAGCTATCATACAATATATAATGGTATGGTACAACATGGCAGAAATTGATATAATACAATACAATGCATTATACTATACAGTTTGATACCATACTGTACCATACAATACAGCATGGTACAGTACAATGCAATGCAAAGCAATATATTATACAATACAATTTGATATGCTACAATACGATTTAATGTGATATGATATGCAAAACAATGGGATACAATACAATATGTTACAGAAAAGATTTGATATGAACAATGCAGTTTGATAGGATAGGATACAATGCAATGTGATACGGCACGATACGGTACAGTAGGATTTGGAATGATAAGGTATAATATGGTACAATGCAGTTTGATATGATTCGATATGATCTGATTTGGTACACTGCAGTACTGTATGTTATGATATGATAGTCTCTCATACAATAAAACATGATACAATACCGTATGATACAATAGTGTTGTAGTACCCGAGAACGGCCTTGGTCTCAAGACCGGTCTCGAGACCATGTTTAAATGTCTTCGTCTTGTCTACCAATCGAGAGCATTTTTACTCAGTCTTGTCTCGGACTGGCCAGTCTCAGGATTTACCATCAAGACAGATCGAGACCACCACTGATGTGCTATTCTTCCACATCATTAATGTGATCATAAGTAGAAGCCCTTGCTAAAACAAATAACATCTTCTGTACTTACGGTGGTGAGCTGGGATTTTTGAGTATTTTGTTACTGAATTTTGTTCAGATTGGGTGTATGATGTCTTTCGCAGTTGAACTGTTTCTGATTAATTAATTTTGTTACTTTACTTGAAAACCGCCATTAGCTCACTGAGCCTCCTTAGAAATCTACCACCTGCAAAAACTCTGATCTGTCCATTTTATTTCTAGGCAGAGATGCCTCTTAACACTTATTTTAGCCCTCATTTACCTGAAAAATTTAGAAACACATGTCATTTTCAGATATTTAAAACAATTCCAGACTTGTCAGTGACTTTGCATTATATAATACAAGGATTTATTTTTCTATCAAGAAGTTAGCTGAACAAATTTGCTAAGATTTTGGATTTTTGCATTGTGGTGCATTGAAAACAGAGTTGCAGACACCTCGATTTAGCTGTCAGATCTATTTAAAAGCAAAGTAAAATTTAAGAGAGAGTGCTATTTTACTGTTCAACCTTGTGAATATTTGTTTTTATTACCTCCGCCGAGGAGGTTATGTGATCGGCAGGGTTTGTTAGGTAGTTAGTTCGTTTTTTAGCAACATAACTCAAAAACTTATGAAATTTTCAGAAAATGTCACAAATGGCATCAAGAAGAACTGATTAGATTTTGGGAGTGATATGGATCACTGTATGGATCAAGGAATTTTTTTAAAGGATTCTGTACTATTGGGGGATAGGGCTAAGGGCGGAGGTCTGCGCTCTCCAATTACTTTTCTAGTTATTTGATGGTCTTGTCTCGGATTGTCTTGGTTGAGATACTCGACTCAATCATGACCCCCAAAAGTCTTGGTCTTGTCTTGGCTCAGTGCACTATGGTCTCGGGCACGTCTTGGTCTTGGATTGTGTGGTCTTAACTTCAACACTTCAATATGATAAGATACAATATATGATACAATATACCTCCAAATACTGATATAGTATGATGTAGTACAGTATAATACAGTCCTACTTGATTTGAATTACTACAATACGACAGGTTACAGTGGGTTTTTACTGATACAGTACTGTGTGATATGGTACAATAAGGTTCAATAAAATAGTAAATAATTTAATTCTATTTGAGGTTAATGCAATACAATTTGAAATACACAGCCTATCTCATTATTCTCTGGATCCTCAATAACTGATATTTAGACAAACAAAAATTGAAATGATACATCATGATAGACATTCTAGTTGTCATTTCTAATCATGCTTTGTCTTTTAGCTTCTTTTCCACTACAACTGGACATAATCGCACCGTGTTTTTCTTCTTTTATTCTGCTGTCAGCTTCTTCTTAGGCCAGTTTAACTTCTGTACACTTTATCCTCATTCATATCACAAGTGTGATAAGAAGTCGTGAAGGAGTGAAGAGGTAGGGCCGATTAGTCTCATGTTGTACTTAGTTCACCTTTTCCTCTTTTTTACTAACTGTCTTCACCTTTTATTCTCATAAAAACCCTTCAAGGGATGGGTGTTGCAAACTAGGATTTGCTATTTCACTTTATGCTTGCATGGGATGACTATTCTTAATTTGTATATGTATGTTGTATCTGTCCCTAATAAATAATCCATACATAAATAAATACATTTGTTGAGTATGTTCTTTCCTTTTAATATTAATATACTGATATAGCACCATTAATATGTTCTGTCACGGTTGTCAGGGTATTGATGTGGACCCTTATCAGTTTTGTGTTCCACCCTACAAATTAGCATGATGGGTCATTTTTAAGTAAAACAAGAGTAAATGCTTTTAAAATCATTTTTACTCTATGACCACATCTCGCTTCTGTCCAGCCTTTAAATGCAACTTCCTAAGAGTTACATCTAATTTAGTGTATGGTTACTGTACAGTAAGATATTTCACCTACTCAGTTAGTTTAGTAAGTGATCTGAAATCATTCATTTTTGCACCACTCACCATGAACCCATATCATCTAATATCAAAGTCTTTTTGACAGGCTATTTAAGAGAACAAAAGCTCCTCCTGTAATTAAATCCTTAAAGACTGACATATCTATGAAACAACATTTAACATATTAATCGACATGTCAGCTGAAGGAACATACCCAACATGACAGCAGCCTATGTGTGAAGTGAAATACATGTAGCTTTATGCTGTTAATGTCATTTCTATTAGCCATACACCAGTGTACTAATCTGTTCTATGAAAGCCATTATACTGTGACTGAGTTTAAAGCAATACATTTGTATGCAAATTACTTGTTTTAAGAGCTTTTCTGAAACTATTTAAGGCCTCTCATCTAATTTACATGAAGCACATAGTCATAAGGGAACAGGAGACACTGAAGTCACTCTGAATATGAAAACAGCAGCATCTGACGGGATACACTGGCATTATGTATTTTGTATGGTGTTCACATGGGAGTGATATGCCGAATTTTGTCACAGTGCGTTTATGGATGTAGTGGATAAATTATACATTGACAGAAAAAAAGGGAGAGGATGGCTATGTTGTGTTTTCTTAACACATACGCAACTCCTCCTGTGTTGTCAGACACGGTGTCTGTTATTCACAGCAGCTTTTCCACTCATCCCCCTTGCTTGGCTTACTAGTTTGTGCGCGCGGGAGCAACTTACTGCTCGGTTTGAGGCATTTTACGCACGAGTGACAGCTGAACTGGCACTGCCAACACCATATTCACATGGTCACTCTCGTTTACACAAACGCTGCTTTATTGGCATTATACAGCAACAGGTTACTACAAAGTGCTTTTCCAGTCAGATACAACACGGGGGTTGAAGATAAAGGTGTTAAACAATGCACAGCACGCATAGAGAATATATGTGAGTGTTTGAGCTCTTTATCTTACCTGACAACGATGTACATCACCAGCACGTTCCCCACCAGCCCCACCACACAAACGATGGAGTACAGAGCGGTGATAACAATCGCAATGATAACCGGGTTGGCATCGTCCTCGAGCCTGGCGGTCAGCCTCCGGTCGCCGTCACATCTCGCCTCCGCGAAGCTCGCGCTGTCGGTGCCGTTGGTGAAGTTCCGACAGAAGCTGCTGTTGTTGAAAAACTGGCTCCGGTAATCCGCGTCCGAGCCGTTCACTGCGCTCCCCATGGTCCTCGCTGGCTCGGTGTGTGAAGGTAAATGTGCCGCGCGCGTCTTCAGCCTCTTCTCGGGTGTTCGTGTCGGTGTCTTTGATGTCCCGCTGGGTGTCTGTCTGTCGTTTGTTTTGGAAGAAGCGCTGTCGTACACGCGCAGCACGGAGCTTCAGCAGTCTCCTCGTGTTGAAGAATGTGGCCGCGTGCGATGGAGTGAGAGCTCTGACGACCCTCGCGCGCCACAGCGAGCCTGCACGGAATAGAGGCAACGGCGTGAAAATGAATTAGTTCGCTCCTTTGCTCCCTTCCTACCTCGATTCCTCAATGTCTCCTCAACTTCCTCATCTTGTTTCCTCACTTCCATTCCTCCATCATTACCACGTTTTTTTATTCCTGTATACTACACCTTTTTTCGTCTGTCCTAATTTGCACATACCTATTACATTCCTTTATTTTCATTTAGCGGAAATATTAACATTTTCGCATTTCCTTACTTCCAGTCTTTATTTCCTGTTCATTCGTCATTATCTTCTTTATGCTCACTTTTCCTTTTTGCTCACCTGTCATTACCTCTTCTTTACTTCCCTGTCTCATCTGAATGATCTACAGCAGAGGTCATCAAATACATTTGCACAAGGGCCACATTTAGTCTTGACAGAGACTCTGGGGGCCGGATTTTCAAATAAACCAAAATAAATTGAATATTTTTGGCCAAATTAACATATTGTTTTAGTATTTGTATTTTCTTTTAAAATGCAAAACATTTTTAGGCATTAACAGTGAGATCTATCCCTATTATCTAAAAAGCAGCAGGCCACAAGGAGACAGGCCTGCCCACAGAATTGGCTGGGCCTGTGAAAAACCCAGAGAAAGGGCTCTAGTTGTGATTTTTGCACATGTTAATTCATTTTTTACACTTTTAGCCCCTTTTCAGTATCAATTGGACATTTCTGCGACATTTTTTGCTACTCTTAACCCATTTTGATCAATTTTGCCCCTTTTAAACCAACCGTTGCCACTTCTTTAACCATTTTGCCAGTCTTTAACCCCTTTTTGCCACTTTCCTGCCAATTATTGCCCCTGTGTGCCACTCTTTAACCCTTTTCAACCACTTTCCCTGCATGTTTTAAGATCAGATAATACTTTATCTACCCTTTGTGCTACTCTTTTATTCATTTTTCCTCTTTTCAATTATTTTTGCAACTTTTTACCCCTTTTTAATTATTTTTTTGCACATTTTTTGCACTTTTGACCCATTTTTAAATACTTTTTGCCCCCTTTTTTCCTCTCTTACCCATTTTTGGCAAATTTTATCCTCTTTTTACCACTTTTTCTGCCGATGTTTGTCCCTCTATGCCACTCCACAACCCATTTTGACTCTTATCACCCATTTTTGCCTCTCTCTCCCTTTTCTCCACTTTATCTGGCCATTTTTGCAACATTTCTGCCAGTCTTAACCCAATTTTTAAAAAATATATTCTAAAATATTTACTAATAATGTCACACAAGTGAATTTCTGTAAAAACAGATGAAGTCCTTAAGTCATTATAAAACTATTTCAATTGTAATCATTTTTTAAGGTGGATTTAAAAGCTGTAGACATTTAAAGCCAAAAGATTTAATGATCTTTTGGGGGCCAGATAGGAAGCTTTGGGAGGCCTGATATGGCCCTCGGCCCTCCAGTTGATGATCAGTGATATGCAAGGAAAAAGGGTGAGAGGACTCCCCCTCTTCCTCTCTTCATCTCATCCTTCTTCCTTTCTTCCTCTTTCTTCCTTTCCTCTTTCTCTCCTCTCTTTTATATTGTCATCCCATCCACAGGCCAAATTTCAGTATTGAAAAACATATCTAAGTTTATAAAATTAAGCTTCAAAATCATGAAAAATGAGGCAGTAAAATCTGCTCTAGGATGGTGTGGGCATGTCGGTTTTATGAGCTGAAGCCATGCCCACTCATGAGAAATATGATCCTCTTAAATTTGAAAAAAGCTTCTGATCAGAGCACAGCTGCCTGGCTCTACGCCAGAGCAGAGAGACAGATGTGGGGGGATTACATTTACTGTTTTCTGGTACAAATCTCTCTGTTATGATATTTTCAAAGTAGGCCACTGAGGCTGATAGATTTGGGAAATTTACTCTACAATTAACAAAAACATAGCATTTAGATGGCTTTTAACTTCAAACGAGGGCAGTGACATTGGCTAACAACAGACTGTACTGAGACGAACCTCGGGATTTTATATCATTATAGTCTTGGAGAGGATTCCCCATCAAGACTGATGTTGTAATGGGCTCCTATATTTGCACTGCCCAAATAAACCAAGCCAGGAAAGAAAAGGGGATCTGGCTGCAGACCTCTATGGTGGGGCATTCAGCAGCAGACCTCTACGGTGGGGCATTCAGCAGCAGACCTCGGCTATGTCCCAAACCACACACTCATTCCCTACTCCCTAAACACAAAACTCCGGCTGTGGGACAATAACGGATCGTGGGTTTCCATGACAACGGCTGAGGATTGAAATTAATGGCAGAGATTCACTAAAAACTGACCGTAATGTATTTCTACAGAAAATGAAAATACCAATAGATAAAAAAGTTTTGTGTCTTTAGTGGGTAAAACAGTATATGTTTTTGTGTGTATTATCACTTATTTTTGCATAAAGATGATAGTCTCATGTCTTGTAATCCTCATGGGGAAAAAAGTTACTCCGTTTTGAATCCTTAACATTTTTTATTTAAAAGATTTATAAACCAATTACAAGCAATAAGATCAAAGCAAATATTACAAAGTATAAGAAGATTGTGATCAACTGTATCAAATGCTTTCCATAAATCAATAAAACAGCTGAACAATGCCTCTTCTTATCACTATCAGGGGCTTAAAACAGAACATTTACACAAGTTTTTTGTTAACCAGTGATTCCAGGATTTTTGACAGACAGGGTAGCTCAGATATTGGATGGTAATTGCTAGGAATGCTAACTTCTCTGCACTTATCCATTTTCACATGATTTATCCCTTCGTTCTTTCATTCCTTTGCCCTTCCCTTCACTTACTTCCTCTTTTCCTGGCATCCTTCTTCACTTCCTCTTGCTGATAGTTTCCCTCCTTTCTTTCCCTTTTTATCCTTCTTTTCTTGTTTGCTTTTTTTCCTTGCTCCTTTCCTTCTTTCTCATTCCATCCATTGCTTCCTCCTTTCTTCTCTTGCTCATTGATTAGGGGGTTATTGAGTTTTTATCCCCAGTGCCACCTGTCACAAATAGCAAATGCAGGGGCACACATATACTCAAGGGTATGCTGTAAAAATCAATTGTACCATTGGCTCCCACAGTTAGTGAAACCACATTGTAAATCCAATAAAACAAACAAAAAAAACAAATACAACATTGTTTCAGATGATCAAATACCATAACAGCAGCAGTTGCCCCCAGTATAATCTGGGGACAGAACTGGATGTTAAGGTGGAGTCCAGGGATTATCAGTAGTGCGTTGATGTGTCTCCTCACTCCTGATTTCTGTTTTCTGATGCCGTATTGTAATCAGTGAGGCTGAGCGAGGGGATGTAGCACAGTGTAATCCAATAGGGATTGATTTTAATCAAGATAATGTCCCTGCTTGTCTCATTATAGTTTCAACAGAGGCACAAAATGGGCAAAGAGCATTTATGGAACGTGCTGGAGGCCCGAAACTGGAGTACAACTAGTCGTCAAAGTCATTATTTATGGGTTTGTTTTTACAGGAGGTTTGATGAACAAAACCCACACAATAAAAAAATCTTGTTAGCTAATTGTGTTTGAGCTACAGCTGAATAAAATGTGAGCAACAGCAAGTTGGAGCTGTTTGGCTGTTGATGATGAGGGCACTAACTTTTATTGCTCGAGGAGAGAGAGATGCTTCCAAATAGCAACATAAGAGTTTCATTTAGTTTGGGTGACACATTGTTCTGTTACTGCTGCCCACATAAAACAGATATTCCTTCTAGTTCTCAGATTCATTTTTTACAAAGTAGATTCACTTCTCTGGCTCATGCACTAGCACCCTTTTGAATATAAGGTCAGCTTCCAGCTTGTTTGTGTTTTGTGCCCAGAGGTACGTGAATCATTGTTGTGAGACTGAGCAGAACTGCGCCAGAGGGTCTACAGTGGAGAATGACATGAACAGGACACAGATGGATGGAAGTTTTAAAGGAGAGGATCAGATTTTGCAAGTTAACCATGATACAGTGGGGAGTTTTTAATATCCGCTTTTCCTGCTAATTCGCTTTAGCTAGTTTTAAGGAGCAAGTCATTGTAGCTTTAAAGAGTCATTTTAGGAGGAAAATACTAATGTAATGCCTTTGATAATCACTATAGAAAGTGAGGTAATTTCAGCATTACAGGGATGTTTTGATTTTTCACTTTAAAATAACACAAATATTTCTAGAGCATTAAACCAAGGATAACTGAGGACTGTATCCCTGGCTGGCAAAACAGTCTGGCTGCCAACTGTTCATTTCTGGCAGCCCCTCTCACCACGGTTCATCTGAGATGCTGTCTGTCTCAGAACAGAAACACACACTAAACTTTAAAGTAAGATTCAACTTCTGTTTAGGGTTAGGGTAGGGTTAGGGTAAAAAAGTTGAAAACCTGACCTTCAAAACCTAATCACAAAATGTTTTATAAAGACCAGTAAGCAGCCTGCTTCCAAGAAAAAAGCTTGTCCTCCATGAAAACATTCAAACACTGCCAACTTAACCTACATAGCTCTGTTAGCTGCATAAGCTACATAGATAATGTAGCTACGTAGCTAACTGATCTGTTTAGCTAACTGGCTAAAGGTAAGCTTACAAAGCAGCCACATATTTGCATGTTAACTTAAATATAGATAACAGAGCCACGTAGCTTATGTAGATAACATTGCTAAAGCTAAGCTCACAAAGCAGGTAGGTATCTACATTATCCGTATATCTGCATGTTAACTTAAATATAGAAAACCAAGCAACATAGTTTATGTAGCTAACATCTCTAAAGCTAAACTCACAAAGCAGCTTTTTGAGTTGCGTAGGTATGTTAATCTATGTAGCTACATTACCTTTTGCTATGTTTGCTAAAGCTCACATCACTGAAGCTAAATTAGCAATAGATAATGTCCATTTTCGTATTCACCTGCAGTGTACTGATTTGCCCAAAATGTAGTATGCAGTATGCGAACAAATGCGAAAGTTGCAGTATGCCAAAAATATGTACTGATTCGGGAAAATTTCACAGTATGCACCAGACCAGTCTGCTTTGCCTACTGTTACCCACAATGCAAAGCACCAGGTCAGAGACCGTAATGGTGGAGAGCGGTGAAACTTTCCCTGCTCTCCACTGACAGTTACAAATGGAAGTGACATTACTTTTTATCTTTACCTTTTTAAAATGAAGGCTACTATAGCAAAATAAGTTGTAATAAGCTCACTGTTGTTTTTGTTTTGCCGTTACGGCTCGTAACGGCCGGAAAGGTGCTGTCAAGTGTGTCTTTTCACTGCACTATACATGCTAAGCTAAAAACAATGGCTTGAAAATCCTGAAAAAATCAAATAAAAACACTTCCATGTAACTACTACTACCTACTGGTACTAGTACTACTACTAGTTGCCTGGCAACCAGAGCAACTGGCAGCAAGAAAGATGCTCTCTTGAGTTATATTTTGGAAATGTAGAGTAAGAATTTAGTGAAAACTCTTGAATTCAAACTCTACGAATGCCACTGTTTTAACTGATGATTATTTTATTATTGTTGTTTATATTTATTGTGTATTGTTGTGAGTTTGAATGCATTTGTCATTGAAACTGTGTATTGCTGCCATGCTTGGTCAGGTCTCCCTTGATAAAGAGATCTTTGATCTCAATGGGACAAACCTGGTTAAATAAAGGTTAAGTTAAAGAAAACTGTTGCTTTAAAGCTCTAATTAGGATTTTTTTTGCTGGTTGTAAAACAGAGCAAATTTAATACTGATGCCTTTGAATGATATGATTCACTAGCCCAGGCCAGGGCAGCTCTACCTGTCTTTGCTGCCCCTGTCTTCTTGCTAAACTCTCGCCAGCTGTTTTTTATATTTGATGTTGGTACCAGGAACAGTCGTCTTTTTGTGGTGGCAACCATTAGTCATGTAATGGTAGAGAGAACCAGCTTTGTCCCTTTGCCTGGAGCTTGCATGTAAAGAACCTGGGTCTGTTGAAGCTTGTGATGATGGTGTTTGGGCTGTGATGGCCATGTGGTTAGGTAGGTAAGGTAAAGAATGATTCTGTAGGGCGCAGATGGCCTGGTGGTCAGGGGGCCCGGGTTCAAGTCTAGACTATGGCCCTTTCACCCACTCTTATCCCTGTTTCTGACTCTACCCACTGTCAACAAAAGAGGCAGCAATAATGGCAAAAAAGCCCCAAAATAACTGTTGGAATGCAAGTAGGCAGCCACTTGCTGCTCTGTGGAGCAGGCATCCAAGTCCTTTGGCTCACCCTGATGTCAGCAGTCACAACCCAAGCGTATGACCAGAGTTTGATATGTAGCCCGGTGATAACATTGTACATCCTCGTGTACTGCTCCAGGACCTGCTCCACAGGTAAGTTATATGCTTATCCTTCTCAGCATTCTTTTCTCACGCAAAGATTATTGTGAAACTGAGAACAGAGGTACCACTTTGTCTACAGAAATGACAGTTTGCTGCAGTTTGCGGACATCTCAACAGATCATTGTACCAATTTTTTGTAATCTAGAGGTAGAACAATTGCAGACAGGGGTGTTATTTTAACTTTTCAGCAGCTTGGCTTCAGGGCAGCTCTAGAGGAGGGAATAAAACAGCCAAAAATACCTCTTCTAATCTACATTTGGGTATTGGTTTGAAGAAATAAGGCTAGTGTTGCCCACGGTAAGGGTAGCATCTGCTCTTTGAAATGAATGTGAAGAAAATCACATGCTTTGCAAAGCTGTTATTCCTCTATAGTGCTGCCTCTGATTTTGTCTTCTTTGTGCGAACTCAGTTGGAGGTATAGGGACATCCTCCTGTTGCCACGGTGACAACAGAGGCGAGATGAGATCTCCACAGGCTTCACAGGTGAAGTGAAGAAGTATGTGGATCTGTTACAGAGAAGATGTTTTCCACAGGATAAACTTGATTGGTTTAAACGACTGTAAGTATTAAATTCCCAGCATTAATCTCCCTGCAAAACATGACTGCCACTACAAGGTGTTAAAATTAACATCATTCCAACTTCTCATTTAATTTTCATAACTACAACTGCAACAAATTCATCTGCTACTTTTCATGCTCACTTATTAATCTATGTTGTAAAGAAAAAAAATGCTTGTCTTAAGGATTTTGACAGAAAAAAGAAAAGTCATTCGAAAGATACAGATATTGAGGTCAAAGCTTCCTCTCTCAGGTCTGACGAGATTCTGCTTTTCACAGTTATCCCAAAGGTGCCTAACACAGCAAACAAAAAAAGCATGTAGTGTTCTCTACACTGCTTGTTACTGACTTTCTGTTATATCTCTATCTATCTAGATTCCCTGATGTCAGAGGGAGGGAGAAAAACGAGAGAATGGGATGGAAACAAAAGGATGGATATTTTACCTGTTTGTTAATTTTAAGAATCAGTCATGGTCAATATACAGTGCCTAACAAATTTATTAGACCACCTGTCTCAGAGACCATGCAGCATCATGAAGTGCTTTACTCTTTCATTTACCATTTTGAACAGGAATGAGGAATTTCAAACTGAATTCACTTTTTTAAACCCAAATTTGAGCTGGCTCACTGGTTTTCTCTGAGAAGTCAGAAATTTGACCCAAAAAATTAACCAAAAGACACTTTAATGTCAAAGTGGAAACAGTCTTCTTCAATGTAATGTCAATTAAATAAAAATATCTAATGTTAAATAAGTGACAGCACAAATGTTCACCCTCTTTTAGTTAGTATTAAGTAAATGTACCTTTGGCTGCTATGACAGCACTGAGTCTGTGTGGATAGGTCTCAATCATATCTTGCACAAATAGACACTGCAATTTTACTCCATTCTTCTTTGCAAAACCTCTCAAGTTCTTTCAGGTTGCATGGGGATCAGGTGTGAACAGCCTTTTTCTAGTCCTGACACAAACTCTCTATTGGATTGAGGTCTGGGCTTTTACTTGGCCTCTCCAGGACATTCACCTTGTTGTCTTTAAACCATTCTTCAACAGTGGCTTTCTCTTTGCCATTCTCCTATAAAGCTTTGACTGGTGACCTGTTCAACAGTTGTTGTATGCAGAGTCTCTCTATCAGCTGCTGAAGCTTGTAACTCTTTCAGAGTAGTCATAGCTGTCTTGGTGGCATCTCTCACTAGTCTCCATTTCTTGATGTTGGGTTTAACTGAATCCCATGGATGTTCAGTGCCTTGGACATTTTTTCTTATGCATCCCCTGGCTTATATTTTTAAATAGCCTTTTCTCTGAGTTGCTTGGCGTGTTGTTTTGTCCTCATGGTGTAATGGTAGCCAGTAATATTGATGAACCAGTGACATATTTTTGTTTAGTTGACATTATTTATAGAAATCTGTTTTCACTTATTAAAAAAAAATATCTAATCATATTGACCATGATTAATTTCTAAAATCAATAAAAGGGTGATGCATCCAAGGGGTGACTATTTTTCACAGGCACTGTAAAATTGTTCATCACTGGACAAACACTGCTATGATAGTTTGTGAAATTGTGAAAATGCAATCAGTTAATGTGTTTTTGTCCTGTCAAATTATTAAAATCTATCATGTCAATTGTTCTCACACGTTTTATTTCCAAGTACAATAAATCACCTCTTTTCGTTTCATTTTGGTATTCCACTTTCTGGAGTCTAAACATTTTTTCTTTTATTCTTTTTTGTCAAGTCATCACCCAAGGGAAACTGACTTCCTGTTATTATACAGACCTGCTTTTATCTTATTTTGTGCTAGATTAATTAATATGACATGGACTTGACTAAAGATAAAGGAACTTTTTTGTATCTGCTAGAATGGTGACGTTTATGGAGCCAGCTTTGATCACCATGGAGCTAAACTGTTACAGCCCACTGTTTTCGACAGAGAACTTCAGTATGGCAGCAGAATTCATGAGAACCAGCGATCAGAGCCTTCACAACATACTCTGAGACTGGGTCGTTCTCTAACCTGACACCACAAATTAACCTTCTTTCTTATAAAGATGAGGTCGGTAACAATACAACCTTGTGTGTTATACAGCAGTTTATACCACATTAAACATTCATAGTAGTCCATTCATAGTTCAACCATCACTGTAAATCAAAATATATATAGTTTACAATGACCATAAAGAACATGCGTAAGTGGGCCCGAAAGCCGGCTCTAGCCATTTTGTGAGGGGTCTGGCTGCAGAACACAGATCTCTCACTCCCTCTCTTGCAGACTACTACTGTAAGACGCAGTCTATACAAGAGCAGAAATTGCGTAATTTATAGGTACAACATTTTAAAAGTTTTTTCTTTTAGCACAGCTTTATTCATAAACACAGTCTAGCAGTATTATTCATGAAATGTCCACACAACAAAAATTACAGACTAAGCAACATGTAAAAAATTAAACAAAAAAAGGTCAGAGGTCTAAATGGGAATTGCATTATATATAAACATAGTCATATAGACATGGCCCACTTTAGCTTCGTTAGTTTAAGCTAAAGCTAACATGACTATGCTACCTACATAGTTATGTTACTACATAAGCCAATGTAGCTTTAGCATGTGAGCTTTTGTCATGTGAGCTTGCTCAAGCAACATGAACCTTCACTAACATGGCTGTAAGCTTCGTTACCTACATAGCTAACATAGGTTTAATAGCTTTAGCCTTAGCTGAGTTAAAATGTTGTCATGGAGGTCAAGCTTTTTCCTGTAAGCAGACTCTTTACTCTGCCTTATCAAACATTCAGTAATCAGGTTGTTTTGTTTTTTTACCACAAAGCAGAAGTTTAATCCAGTTTTAACAGGAAACCTTTAATGTGTATTTTAGTTATGACTGAGGTGGTTTCTCACAGTAGTGGTCTTCAAGGGGGAGTATCTAAGATCTGTGGGTGGCAGCCAGACTGTCAAGGCACCCAAGGCAAGATTACTCTCAACTGTTGCTTTTGTTTTAAGTTCAGAATTGTCAAGGCAACCGCTGTAGATGTAATCATAACTGTACCAACACGCAACAGGTTTTGAGTGTCCAGCTTCCTTGCAGTGGAGTCTCGCGAGTTGAGATTTTACAAGAATTGAGAGGCTTTTGCCCAAAACTCCTTATGATAGAAACACTTTCAAAGCGCAATTGTACTTAGTCTAAATTTAACAAATATAATATTTTATTTTGAGAAAAACTGTAATGGAAACCCAGCTTCTAACGGTCACTCTCACAGACTGTTGATTTGAGACGCTTTAAAAAATCAAACATGGTGAAAAAATTATAAATATATATATACGCAAAATTACATCACTGGTGTGACTCACCACTTGCTTGAAAAAAATAAATTCGTACATATTATTTGCAAAGGTCTTTAGCTTCTTTTAACTGGACTTTGGGGCACTTTTAATAAACAATGCTGCCACTTTCTTCTTAGGCTGTTCAGTCATTTCTTTCTATATGCTTTCAAACCTGGTTACAATATAATCCCTTATATTTTGCTTATAAAAAGTGTTTAAAAATGCTATAACACCTTAATGTCCCTCCACTTATGACCCCCATGGCAGAATTTTGCTCAAGAGTAAAGTCAAAGTCACAAACAGTTTAACGTGACTGTTCAGGCTGAGGTCACATTACAAGCCATCCAGTCTGTATCTGATAAATCTGGATTGAAAAGGTCAGCTTCCAAAAAAAGAAAAAGAGAGAGTGAGTGGCATATGTGTAAATATCTTTCACCTTCAGTGTGAACATCTTAGATCCCCTCAGTTATAAGACTGAACACAGAGCCTAGACCTGCAGCTACTGACCAAGACCTTTCCTGACCCTGAGTCTTATTAGATCAACAACCTTCAACCTTTTGTGTCCGAGAAAATCCAGATGTGGAACACAAAGACACGTCTTCCATCACTGGAGGATTTTCTGTCTCTTAAAGACACAGTATAGATGGCATTTGGTATGAACATACAGTCCACAAGAATGTCTTATGTTTGTTATTTGAAGATGTTTAGACATCAGAAAAGAAGTCCCAACAGCTTCACATATTCTTGTCTTTACATTTTCTTGTTCTGTTACTGCTAGATAGCCTTTTCACTAAGAATTAAGCCCTACAGAAACCGATACTGGCAAAGGATTTGGAAAATCTTACCTGGTGCACATCCATCCTGAAACTGGTGTCTGTAAGCAATCACAAAAACAGATAAGCCATCAGTTCTCCCTACATCTTCTCAGAGATCTTTAGGCTATTCTGTTTATACAAGACAAATATTCATTCTTTAAAATGCCTATGTCTGTTTGTCACATTGTCTCTGATGGAATATGATTCCTAAAGGACTGTTTATGTAACCATCTTAAGGCTAAAGGCCTGTGAATGTTAAACTCGTCATGCCCATTGTGATATTATTTCCAGTGATGAGTCTTTTGAATTCAGAACAGAGGCTCGAATTAAAGCTTGATTGTTCAAAGTGACTACAAAGCAACACAACTGATGTTCAGACAGATTAGACTTTTATGTTGAAACAGGATCAAGAAGAGCATTTTGGATGCAGAAGACTAAAAAAGACAAGAATAGTAAAGATGATGAAACATGAACTCAGCTCTAATTAACAGCGTTTCTCTGCTTTAAGGGTGCCAGGCTACGAGCGACATGTCATGTATGACTGACACGATGTGTTTGTTATTGCTGAGGCTACTACTTAGGAAGTGTGAACTCGCGCTAAAGCTGCTGCGTTGTTGCTGTATCTCATTCATGTTTTGTGCATCTCACTTAATTTCTATCAGCTGTCAATTCTTTTGCCTTAGCTCCCCCATAATGTGTTAATCCACCATAGCTTTGTTGCCCCACTGGACATTTCAAGGTTGAGTATGCTGCTCAGTTTTCACTTGCCTCTGCAGTTTACTTGCTATTTTGAATTTAGAAGACTTTTAAACAAAAACTGCAATTACTAAATAGCAAACCACCAATTTCATTTCATGGATGATTTTATAATGAATTAGCTAAAAAAATATTGTTGTTTAAAGTAGCCTCCTTGCATGCTGAAAGTGAATGCTTGACTATTTTACATTTTATGCAGTTTTTGTTAAATTAACACCTCGATGTAATACATAAAGTAACTGTACTGTTCTCATTGTGTGGCAACACAAATTAACAGCAAGCCAAACTCCGTTCAATAAATGCAGTAGAGTCAGGATCCATCTTAGTTTTGCCCTTTAATAAGATGCCGTTGATGCATTTATGAAGCAAGAGTGAAACTGTAAAGACATGAAATAAGAAAACAACAAATGGCAAAGTAGCTTTAGCTTACTGCTTCATACAAAATGAATCTTAAACTAAAACTTGAAAGTGTCTATCACATTACATCATCTATAACCAATGTGTGTTCCACCTGCATGCCACATTTCTAACAGTGCAATGTCGGAACAAATTAAACAAGCTTTCCCTTACAAATGTCATCTAATATCATTAGAATATGAACATAAGGTAAAAACTTACAGATGATGCTTTCACAAGCTTAAACAAAGGGATGGCAGCAGATGAGACGCATCTGCTCCTCAGACTGCATGTAGAGAAAAATGGCAGCCTCCTTGTGTAACAACTTCCTGTTTACTAACTTACTTCCTGTTTTAATTTAACAACCACTAGGAGGTGCTAAAACACTGCTCACAGTACTTCACTGCCAGAGGCAGGACAGTAACAATGAGGGTGGGCGGAGGTGAACAAGGTCTCTACTTGTCATCTTTTGTTACTGTTTTGATTGAGAGCCCTTGGCAGCTGAATTTACAGACCATATGTTTCAAGAGCCCTCACTGTTGCTGCACCAGCCAGAATACTGCTAATGTATTTATTGCACCAAGAGGTGCAAATCTATGAAGAAGAATGTGGCTGCAGACCGTACATCACTGAAACCACTCTCAAAGACCATTCATTTCAGAACAGAAACACATGCTAACATTTTAAAAATAAAACCGTATTAAACTTCCATTTAGGGTTAAGGTAACAGGTAAGGTAACACCAAAAGTTTAAAGTTAAAAACCTGACATGCAAAACCTGATAAAGCTGAGTAAGCAGTCTGCTTACAGAAAAACATTCTAGCACAGCAAGTGTAGCTTATGCAGCTCAGTTAGCTGTGTAAGCTACATAGATTATGTAGCCATGTAGCTAACAAATCTACATAATTAACAAAGCTACAGAGTTAACTTAGCTAACATAGCCAAATCTAAGCACACAAAACAGCTACAGTTGCTATGTAGATAATGTAGCCGCATAGTTAGAAAAGTATGTAGCTAACTTAACTACATAGCTAACACAGTTAAAGCATATTTAATACACCACAGGCTGTGGTAAAATATAACAAGCTACACAGAATGAACAGCCTAATAACTCTTGATTTTAAATGCTAAAACAAATACATTGTGAATATAATAATTAAGATACATGCAAGTTTGAACAGTGCATCATATACATGATTAATGCAGTGTGCCATGACAGCATCACATAGTTCAGTCCATCTGGTGAAGTGGTAGCATTGCAAAGCAGATAGATACGCCCATTTCCGTGTTTCTCACTGGCGAATTCATCTTGCAAAGCTCCCATCTGAACCGTTTGGGCCTGGTTAGAAAGTGACAGGACCAATCAGCGTCTAGGGGCAGCACTTTCAGCACGGCGGAGTCATGACGTAAGCAAGCAGCAACAAAAAGCCGGAAGAGATTAGTGTGGAGCTGCTAAAATACCAGCTATCAGAACTTGATGACATTTCCTCATTTAAAGAACAGAGAACAGCAGTGAGTTGTTTTCTTTTCAAAACCGACAAAAGTCATGCACTGACATGTCTACAGTAACCATGGTTCACGGTGTTATGCAGTTCTCTATGGAGTTCACTCCTTTGGTAGGGGCGCAGCTTTGTTGCGGCTATGTCATGTGTTTGGCCCCTCTGATTGGCCCGTAAAGATGTGATGGACACAACGTTCATCCAATCACACTCCAAGTTTTTTTTCAAAGCCTCTGCCTTTTCCCAAACATTTCTTATTGAAGCTCTCCCAGATGGAAGTGTGAAACAAATCCATCTGGCGTGTCAGGTTAGTTAAATTGCCTTTTTAAAAACAAAACAAAACAAAACAAAAAAAAAAAAACAGTTACAAGCGCTACTGCCACCTAGACTTGCATACAAATATTGTCATGTGTGTTTATCTTTTTCTCCTGCCAGACATTTTCATTGTGTGGCTGCATGCACCAAACTGTCATAGTTCAGGATGAATACAAACTCTGTTACACTCCTACTGAACAGCAGTGCTAGATAAATATTCTCATCCCGTTTCCCCAGGGTAATCTGTGTATGGCACATGTAGTACAAGGAACAATTTAGAGTTTGAAATGTCAGTATTGGATACCTGCAA
This sequence comes from Cheilinus undulatus, assembly GCF_018320785.1. NCBI lineage: Eukaryota > Metazoa > Chordata > Actinopteri > Labriformes > Labridae > Cheilinus > Cheilinus undulatus. Next base: position 29,253,867 of record NC_054870.1, on the reverse strand, counting down.
ATCACTTTTGAAAAGTAAAACTACATTTTCAAAGTAATGAAAAAGCACTGAATCGGCTAATGCTAACGCTATCAAATAGGCTAGGTTTACAATACCACCCTGCTTACTGGTGACTGAATTGAATGTGACATTGGAAACAAAGAGTTCCTGTTTATTTTGACAACAAAAAAAGAAGAATTCAAGACATCAGCTACACAGGGCTAAAATAGCTGCCTGAATGGTGAGAATGTCTCTTTTAGTGTCCATATTCAGTGAATTTCAACACTGACACCCATGTAGATCAAGAGTAAATTTAAGTTAATACAGATATAATTCTGAAAAATCATGATTTTATACAAAACTACAAAGTACATATAAGAAATATTTCATTTAATCATTTAGGGTGTGCAGAACTTCAAAATCTAATGCCTCTGCAGAACTCTGTCAAGTATTCGGTGACTGTTTTTCTACAATGCTTACTTGCATCTTCAAGGAACTTGTGTGTACATGTTTAACCAAGGTTTTAAAACATCTGCATTTTTTTCTCCTCAGACCTTGCATAACCCCAATAGTGTTCTCCAATCACACTCAGCTTCTGAAATAAAAAAGACACCCTAGGGCATGAAAATCACAAAGCACTTGCTGATGCTCATAAAGATTATTACAGTGAGTGCACAGTTATAACTGAAGGCGAGTCACATTATTAGCATTTTTATCGGCGCCCTGCATCTCTCATCTGGATTATAACAGCTGGAGAGTAAGATGAGACTGTTCAGAGATGCTTCTTGTGAAAACACCAAAATTGTTTCTATTAAACTGGGAATTTTTGAAAAGGAGAAAATAACTCCTCAGTTCCCAGATTGAACTTAGTGAGAGGTGAATTTTGATTGTGTGCAGATGAGGACAGCACAATGAATCAGACCTGTTTAGTTGTGAAAACCTTTCCAAACTCTCATTACATCAACAGAATGCTCCATTTGTTTGTCCACACATATGAGAAGACGCTACTTAGCGTTAGTTGGGTGCTCTTTTATGAAATACTACAGTGCTGTCGGCTGAACCAAAGCGAAAACAATCAGCCGATGCAGTCTGGGGACAGTGCAGCACAGCATTCAAGTTGGGTTTGATGTTGACAATGACATGCATTACACAAATTATCCAAAAATTGTGGTTCTGAATGATGTCTGAACTTTTAACAAGCGTTTCTAACAGCAACAGGGGTGGAGTTATATGTAACAAAAAAGGTTTCCCTCTCACAGTTGTTTTTCTCAATGATAGATGAAACAGTTAGAAGTCTTACTATCCTTACTGTCTTACCAAAGTTGTTGTCATACAATTCTACAATAGATTATGCCATGAGTGTGATTAGTATGCACTTTTATTAAGAAATACATTGTTTTCATTGGACAAATCAATAAAAATCACCATGTAATTATACTGCCCTAATTTTTAATATATATTTGCAACCAATGTCAGTGTTAAAAGATGAAGCCGGTATTTGCAGTTCCTCAAGGGTACCCTTGTGTCCAACTCCGAAAGACAAGGAAACCCCACAGAGCTCAGTGATACCCGCCCACTTTTTTGGCAGTGCTGGTTCTGGATGTAAAACTCACCATTCAAATCCCCCATAGACATTCCACAAAAGCCTTATTACAATATTTTAAATGGATGAACCAAACTACATATACGAGTACTTGAGACTATAAAACTTTTGATTTGGTGCAAAAATGGCTTTTGAAATGAAGAAAAAGACTGTTTACCTATTTCTTTCCAAGGATGAAGGAACTATCCTATGGAGGACTGAAAGTGCCAAAATGAAATATATAATTCATTAATTAATTAAATGTGCCATGAATTAATTAAATATGCAATTAATTAATTAAATGTGCCATGAATTAATTAAATGTGTAATTTATGAATTAATTAAATGTGTCATGAATTAATTAAATGTGTAAATTCATGACACATATTTTCTGTCATAAAGACCTTTCAGTGTTGCTCTCTACCCTTGTTTTAATAAAGAAATGTCAAATTCTGACAAAACTGCTGCTGTGGTTAAGTCCAAGCTAGCAGCCATTGTGTACCCACTCACACAACAACTAACCCTTCCCCTCATAACTCACAAAATCATGCAGAAGCAAATCGTCAAAAACAGCTTTTCCATCATGAAAAGCTTTTAGTGTTGTTTTTTTCTCTATTTCATGCCGGGCTAATCACCACACTGGAGGCAGCCATTGCAACTCCTTGCCTATAGCTATCGCCTGTTCACCTCAGCTGACGCTGACTGGCAAAAATGCTGTAGATTGGAGCTTTTTAAAATGGATTTGGCTGATGACAAGGATGGAATCTGGCATATCCCTCTGCTTTTCAAGGTTCAAATAAACAATGCTTTTTTCTTGAAACAGGATTAATATCTTGCAACTTTTGTTTTCCACCAGAGCTTATATCATCATTTCACTCTCAGCTAGCTTGTGGTAAGTCTATCTTGAATGTTCCTGAAAATATGTCTAATTATCAAAAGCTCTATGAGAAAATGAATGGGAATTTTACTTCCAGAAGTACACTTTTAAGCTCTATTTGAGCCCGTGTTAAAATGCAGATTATTGGAGCAGAAATACACGTTTACAGTCTAGTTTAGTGGACAGTTTTTATCTCTGCAGGTAATTTCTTTATCTGTTCATGCTGCTGTGTATGTAGGGTGCTTGTGAGTGATAAGGCTTGATAATTCTAATTAATTAGGTGTAATTAGGGGCTGGCTTATTTGATTGACAGGTGTTTTAGCTGCAAGCAAAGAGGCTAACTAGTCAAACGCACATATACCTCATTCCAGGTGCACAGTGGTTGGCTCCAACTGATGGCATGCACCCTCGCCCACTGGATGCATGCAGAGCACAGCCCTGAGCAGCTGAAGATGAGTGATAACAAGATCACAGGAGAACACTGATAACTGCTGCGGCTTCTTCCTCTCCTCTGGGCTTAATGGTGGGTGACAAACAGAGACGCCACCTAGTATTTTGGAATGATTTGACATATGAGGAAGTAAATGAGTGCTCTTATGTTCAAAGATTGTGGGCCAACCTCTGGACGCACTGTTTGAAGCTGCCTATCACAATAACACCATGCGATTGGCTAAGAACATCATCTCCGACCCCAGCCATGTTCTAAACAAAGAATATGTACTGTTACCATCAGGGCGTCGGTACTCTGTGCCACGCTTTAATAGGGTCAGGTTCAAACAGTCCTTCATACATCAGTCCATCCTAAAGCTAAATGAGGAGCTTAATCCACAAAATCACACAAAATCAATGAGGTTGTAATTGGGTAGACGGTTTTTTGTTAATTGTCCTCGTTGAATGTTATATGTATGTCTGTGTATATCGTCCCTTGAATTGTGTATGACGGAGCTGCTGTTTTAATGCAAAAGAAATTTCAGATCTTGCATCTGACAATAAAGTATTATCAATCAATCAATCAATCAATTATTATCTGGTTAGTATTTCATTATCAAAACAATATTATAGAAAAAAATTGCAACATTAGCTGATAATGTATCAGTACTGATAATTATCTTGCATCCCTAAAAAAAATTATATATACATATATATATACAATTCCTAACAAATTTATTAGACCACTCTAACCCTAACCAAAGTAAGGTTTATGCAACAGCTGCCCTAAATTAACAGCATTGGTAATTACCAAAATCATTTTTTACGTTTCTGCAATGGTTAATTCACCAATATGTAGAAGCTCTTTAACCAAATGATATCTTTAATGCTAAAACATAATTATTATTGTTATCCATGAATTTTCAAATTTACTGATTTACAGAAAAACTGGAAAAACAGTACAGCACATTATTATTTCTTGATTAATATATCAAATTATAGTTATTAACTTGCATTCCTGAACAGAACATGAGTTTTAGTGGTCGAATGTTATGCTTAAACGTGGAGAGCTCACTGAAAATGACAGATCCCGCATTAAAGCGATTCATGATGCTGGATGGTCTCTGAGACAAATATGACAGGTGGTATAATAAATTTGTTAAGCACTGTATATTTATATATCCTCTTATGTTGTCATATTTTACCATTTTACCTGGTAAAAGGCACTGAATTACTTATATCTGAAGAGCAGTAAAGGTGAGGAAATTAATCTGTATCTCTTTGTCTCTCTGCCTCAGCCCCCCCTTGCTTTGATGAGAAATTGAAAACCCTTCAAAGGTAGAGTGACAACATTTTTGGCATTTATATCAACTGATGATCAAATATGTGTCAGGCTTTTATGAGCAGCTTTGATGGATGGACATGAATGGTAAAAAAGGGGAATGTTAAACCCTGAAGGTACATCTTTTATCAGATGATATTCGATTTTATTTATTTTTTTTTTTACTGAGGTTATGGGACTTACTGAATATTACGTATTTAATCCTGCCTTACCTTTATTTTTGTCCCACCACTTTTAGCAACAACCTCGTGGACAGTTTTTCACAAATGTAAAACCAAGGATTTCTTGTGATTATGATTAAAAGCTGTCGTCATAAGTGGGAATAAAAGCTCTGCACTGCCTCTAGCAAGTGTACAGGTGACATGGAGGCACTTATTTTCTCCTGAAAGGAAGTCACACATCAGTCTGTGTACTAAATTCATCTTTCTCTGGTGTAAATATTGTCAAACAAAGCAAGGATTACCGGAGGAGCAGCCTTGGGGCCATGCTACTCTTCCTCCTCTTTGCTTCAGTGAACTGCTTCAGGGAGAACATAGAAAGCATTCAACTCTCCTTTCTTTCTCTATTTCAGTTACACTGGTATTCAGCTCTGCTCTGAATATTAAATGAGTTAGACATTATTAATTTAACAAAAGTCAATTTATTTGCAGTTCAGCATATTAAACTCCCTTTAAAGTGAAATCAGTATTTGTATTTGAATGAACTGAAGGTATGAAAGCATGCATGACCCTCTTAACCAGCACAAGTACTGTGTTTATGCACAATAATCAGACAACTCCTCTTTAAATATATGATAGAATTTATTCAACAAAGCAGCATCAACCAGAATCAATGACAGATTGTGATTAGAGTCTCATGTCTAACAAGGTCCTGGAGCAAGCCGAGGTCAATCCATAAATGTTTCTTCCATGGTTGGGTGTCTCCAGCAAGTAAAAAGTCTTGTGGCGCGAGAATCAGCTTTCAGATGAGAGCAGGGTTTGTATTGTCCTTCTTATGGCGCAGGAAGAGTTGTGTGTCCTTCTTCAGATACCGGTGGGCTTTCTGCAGCACTCCTATAAGGACAACATCCAAGGAAGTAAAGAAAACTCCTTGTACTTGACCAGCCATGTAGCTGACTGTGTCAGACTTTCAGCTGAAGCTGGGAGTACAAAACACAAAGTGGAAGGCAGCTAGTCTGCTGCTTTGCAGGCGGTCGTCACAGGGGTTTCATTACCTGTGGACCCCCTGCAGTTTCTTATCAGATGTCCTCCTATCAGAGAAGAGAATGTGTCCTTTTCACATCTCAGTATGAAGTGCTGCAAAGAATCTTGAGGCAATGAGTCTCAGTTTTTATGGTCCAAATTTTCCTCCAAACTTCAAAAACTGGCCTCAGTCTTCGTTTTCACACACGGTTGATTCCCAACAATATATTTAGAGGGAACACATTATTTCACACATGTATGGCTTTAGTAAATACAGAGATGTTAAAATCTTGCAAATGTGTTTTAATATCCATCAGAAAATTGAGCAGGAAATCAGGTCCATAATCAGCCAGTTATCTCAAAGTGTGTGCTACACACTTTTCTGGTCATTTACAGGTCTCAAATTTGCTGGAATAACACGACGATTTGTGAAAGTAACATCCAAGCTTTTACCACAGCTGTCATCAAGAGGGAGCTAAAAACATAATTAAAGTTCCTATTAAAGTGTAACTGATTTCTGAATAGGTAAAATGAAGCCCCCACCCACAGCATTAATTCTTATTTTGAACTTTTTCTTCAGGGTCAGAGGCTTTGTCTATTTCCCGTCTTTTAGCAAATGATGACGCGCGACCATAACAAGGAAAGCAAAAACATGTTTGACGCACAAGTGTTAGCTTCCACCCTTAATTACTCTTGGAAAAAGTACATGGGCAAGTGTTCACCTTAAAGACTTATCATGATTTGTGTTCTCACTGAAGTGCTCAAACAGCGTGTATTTTTGCTCTGCCGCTCTCCCTCTTTTCCAAGAAATGTGTTCCCTCGATTAAGTCCTTTTCCTTGAAAAATGTATTATCAATCAGTCAAAATGCAGCAGCCTCCAAGTGTATTTTGTTTAATTCGCAACACAAAAATGGAGGAATACGGTTATAGGAAAGAGCAAGAGCAGCAGTTTGTTTGCTCTGCTGCTGTTGTTAAATGTGAAACCTCTGTAGGGAGCGAGGAGTCATTTCTTTTATTTCTCTCTAAGAAAGACATACTTCTGCCAGTGTTATACTTGGGGGGAAATGAAGTGTACATGAACATACCAATAAAGGTTGTAAACACATCAGATTGAGCAGTTTTGTTTGTTCACACTACAGGAGGCTGCAGTGTCAACATAACATGGAGCAGGGTGCCTTTAGCTACTGCAAAGCAGGATTTGTGGTTAGTTGGATTCCCCAGAGCTGACTCTATGAGCCCAAGTTCAACAGTTTAAAATGTACTATCTTTACACATTTATTCACTTATTTTTCCTGGCTGTAGTCTGTAATGTGTGTTTGTAAATGATGCTGAATGATTTTTTATAGATCTATGTGGATATATTGTCAGTGGCACTCAAACATTAGTAACATTTATACATAAGATTTAGTATAACTCCAGCTCTAAGTTGCATGAAAGCATGCAAGTGTGGCTGTGTGTGCCTGCATGTTAAGAACACATACAGAGTTCACAATTGGAAACAAGCAGTAAAAGAGCTGTCCAAATAGAAACACACTCAGATCACAATGACAGTGAATTGAAGTGTGGAGATGATGAGCCCTAACACATCCTGTGTGTGTGGAACAAGGTCTGTTGTGCAATGTAAAGCCTTTCCAATGCGTCCTGAATATCATACTGAGCCCCAGACTTTGGACTTCAGACCATGTCTGAGGTGGTTTAATGCCACAACTATAGAGAAGTACCTCATGCAACCCAACTTCAAAAATACAAAAAAAAAAAAAAAAAAAAAACTTTAAAGCACAATTGTTTTTCTGCATCCAGAAGATAGGAACCCACCAGCCTTGTGCCTGATCACTCCTTGTTTTAAAATACACTTTACTTACATATGATTTTTTACCGGTCATACAGAGTTGGAATAGTTGTGATGATTACTATTACCATCATCATTATTATCTACTCAAAAACTCTGACTACTAGTCAAAGAGTGTCAAAAACAGAACTTTCATTTAACAAGAATCTTAGCCATGCTTAATGTAAAATATCCTGAATGTACTTAAATAGTGTAAGAAAGCTCACTGTGGTAAAATGCCCCACGGCATATATATATTTGCACTCTATTAACTGCACTTAAATAGTGTAAGAAGTCACTGTGGTAAAATGTCCCACCTCATATGCACATTTGCACTGATTTATCAATTTACTATACTGGAATAGTGTAAGAAGAAAGCCAAATGGGGTAAAATTCCTCACCTAATATGAACATTCCCACTAAATACTCAATTTACTGTACACAAACCATGGCGACTGTAGACATGTCAGTACTTGACTTTGTCGTTTTAGAAAAGAAAACAAATCAACGATGTTCATTGTTCTTCTTTTAACAAAGAAATGTTGTCAAGTTCTGATACAACTTACGCTATGGTAACATCCGAGCTGATCTCTTCCGCCATAACTGCATCGGCTTCTTGTCGCTGCTTGCTAACGTCACGACTCCACCATGCCCAAAAGTACTGCCTCTTACTCCTGATTGGTCCTGTCACTTTCTTACAGGGCAGAGTCTCTTCAGATGGGAGCTTTGCAAAATGGATTCGCCAGTGAGAAACACAGAAACTGGCGGATCCATCTGCTTTGCAAGGTTAAAAATGCCTTACATCATAGGCACACTTGCATGTATTAATCTATTCACTGTACACAAATGGTGTGAGAAAGCTCACTGTGATAAAATGCCTCACATCATATGCACATTTTCTCTAATTAATGTAAACTACCTTGAATTATCCTGTCTATCTCTATCTGCCCACATCCTTGCATATCTTGCACTCCTGATCATGTCTGGTCTGCATTCTCGCCCCCTTTGCACATCTTTCAGCCCTACTATCAATGCACACAGACTAGCATAAATTAGAAAAAATACCTAATAAAGAGCTTACATATCTAATTCTTATTTTTTTATACCTTCTCAGTTTATTATTTTTTGTTTTTTATGTTTAATTACTGTACATTGAGAGCAAAGCTAACTGGAGTCAAATTACTTTTTGCGTAAACATACTTGGCCAATAAAGACAATTATATGTATTTACTACAGTAATATAAAGGTAGTTGATGAGAAGGGCCAGTCAATTTGTCCATAAAACTTGAGTGGAGTCTCTTGAGTATATCTTAATTTTTCTCACATAGTTTGCTGACTCATTTTGTAAGTGGTTATATACTGGGAAATTTCACCTTGTGCATTAATATCTCATGGAAACCATGGGTTAACCTTTTTATGTTCTAACCATTATAAAGTTATCTTCTACTTTCTCTGTATGATTAAGGTATGTGTCAGACTGAGCGTCATGGTACATGAAGGTTGTGAAAATCACATCAGCAAGCTTGGGCAGAGCACAAACGTGTCTTTTTGTTGAAAAATCAATTTCTGCAGCAAGTCTGTTCTGCAGCCTGAAGGTACACAGCATGATGACGAGATCAGAATGACTCATAGTGTGAGTTCCTTTTGGGGACAACACTGCAAGGTACCGTGTGGCCTTGTGTCCCTGCTACCACAGGTTCTTGTTTGCTGAGGGTTTTTTAGTCCCCATTAACCACTGCATTAGAAAGACTTACAAGTAATCAGGTGATTGCAGATGGTGATTGACAGTAATTGAAGGGGATTTGTTTCATTTTAATCATTGCACGTATCAGTGATTCAAGCACTGCACGAGAATTTAAGTGCTGCCGATGGGCCCACATCTGTCAATCTTCACAATCAATACTCCACTAATGAACATGCAGTCAATTCTTATTTCAGAACAAGCTCCCCAAGAAAAATATCAACCCTGTAGCAGAAGACTGAGTGCTGTAATTCTGAGTGTTTTGACACAGCGAAAACTCCTAAAATGCTATCAATAAGCCTGTATTCAACTGATTTTTTAATTTTTTTTTTTTTTTTTTTTTTTTTTTTTGGTCAACACAACATTTGACCAAAGAGAAGTTCCAAGATCTCGACAGGTCACAAAAGGTGGCCGAGTCATGTAGGGCAAATGGGTAAAGGTTTTAGATTGACTTTGAGGGTATAAATGATTACAGATAGCATGGGAACATTCAGTCCATAATGTTCACACACAGCATAACAATCATCACTACTGCCTCCAGGACAACCTCCTGGAAATGACCAGTAGCGCACAGGTGGAAGCTAAATCTCACTTATTTATTCAACAAATGGAGATTTAAAAGAACTACTTTCTCCTAGACAGTACTGAAACAATGTGTAAGAAACTGCCATCTATAATTGGTCAAGGAATAGACATAGTTCTGAAAATCAACTGGTAAACAATTTTACTTCTTCAGCGGAAATGACCCTTCAAATAAAATCTCAGATTTTTCACCCTAAACTCTTTACAGTTTTAATCCATTTTCTTCTCTGCCGGAAAAAGTAAACATGGAATAGAAATGGCACAATGCTTTTATTTTATCAATGAAATTTAATATCTAATTGAATGTTAACTTATATTTAAGATTGAGGTTCAAGTGTAAGCTGTAAGCTTATATTTCAAAGTGCTTTGTTTTAGGGAAGGAGGATATTTGTTTGGGTTGGCAAATATGGATGAATTTCTGTAAGAGAATCAGTGTCACTAAAGAGGATTCACAGTTTAAAGGGTTCAATTTGTAAGTTACAATATTCAGTATGGTGCCCTTTACAGTACCTGTTAGACATCTCTCAGAACAATTCTTAATGGCATTAACTGTAGTTTGAAACACCACACCAACCTAAATATGCACAAGGCAAGCTGTACAACAATCAACACAACAACATGTGTACAGTTCACTTTTGTCTTCATAAACATACATTTCAGTTGACAACTGCTCCAGACTGCTTCTGTGGATGTCAGGAACATTTCCTGTTGCTGCTGTGCAGCACAAAGTCTGGCTTTTGATCCTCTATCCACAGCAAGCTCAGTAAGTCTGAGCAGGTTTTCTCACAGTGGGTACAAAACTTTCTCAGAATTTTACACCAGCTAGACCAGAGGGCAGAGATCATGCAGGAACTGCGAGTTCAGGCAGGAATAGTATGTCGACAGTGAATTATTTTGCCTTTTTTGGGTTAATTTGCTGTTAGTTTCAACATGGTTTTATTGCTTCCGAGTAAGTGCATTATAAAATTAAAGGTAAATGTTGAAAATGACCTCCTATTCCTCTCTTTTCCTCTCTTGGATAAATGTGTGTTGGGGTCCATGGAGAGCAAAAAAAGTTTAAACAAATGACAGAGCATTTGAGGTTGGAGTCAAATAAATAAATAAATGTATTTTACAAATGAAAGTATTACAAACTACAAATGAACTTCGTGTACTGTGCATCTTTTTTCCTCGTGCAGTTCTTTTCAAACTACACTAACATGCTAACTTTCTCAGGTAACAGCAGAGCCCGCGCCACGCTGATCAGTCATGCAGCTGTCCACGAAGAAAGCATAACTGAGCCTTAGTCCCAACAAAATTAACATCACACGCCCGATTCTTGCACACTGAGTCTGTTACATTCCATTTGTAACCACAGTGTTTCGTACTGCGATGAAAATAAGCAGTGAGGATGAGCTTGTGGCTCTGTCACTCTTGAAAAATCCCACTTGATTCATCCATCCTGACAGAGATCTTCATTCAGCACCAGCTATGCAAAGTTTGAGACATGGAATGCAACTTTTAGGAAGCATTCACAGCAGGCAATCTGTACCGTGCCTATGTGCGTTTGAGCTTCATTGAGTCTCTGTTAGGTGGCTTAGAGAACAAACTTGTGCCTTTATCTGGTGTATTTCCATGGTGTTTTATCCACATGATAAATGGGCAAATCACAGTGTTTAAAGTGATGTTTTGGTGCTTGCTGAACAACAAGACAGAAAGAAGTAGTGGGCGCTGTTTTCATCAATCATCACACTGCTTCCTCAGAGTAAAAGAATTGCTGTGGGAAGCCGTGCACTTCATGTTGCAAATATTGCAGCATTATCTGCATTGTATTTTGAAAAGTGAAGCCAGACTTGGAGATCTCTTCCTATCAGCCGTGCTCGCCACAAGCTGTTAATGACATCATTACACTCGTGTGCGTGCAATGCTGCATTCATGTTCGGCATGGAAAATCACCTACTCTTCCACTCTCTCACGCTCAGGAGGATGTGTTTAGATACCGAAAACTGGTAGCATTTGATTTTACGTGAATCAATACTCGAGAGTACTGGCAGAATTCGTTCGGTAAAAGTACTGAATTCGGTACCCAACCCCACATACATGTAAATTTAATTTTTTTAAATGTCTCATTCTTTTCAATTATCCCCTGAGAACAATTAACATTTTTAATTGAAGTTGTAGATTCTTGCTATATTACATCACATAAACAGAAAAACATGTTAACAAAAGTCTCTCAAAAAATGTTTCCATTTGAAGAGGCTGCAAAAATCAGCATGGCATAAAAAGTTTCTCAAAGATGCTGTCAATGTACTATTTTTAAAAATCAGAGTAGAAATAGGTGAGTTTAAAAGCTTTTTATTCTGAAAATACTTTGTCACTCATTAGACAGTAGAGGCCACTTACTTTTCCTTTTACTATAATGATTCCTGTCACAATTAGGAGTTTCTGAGTTTTGAGCAGTGGACAGAAGGAGAGGGCTCATTAAAAGACACAAGCAGCACATCTGCATCCATCCAGCACCAACATCCTTTTGTATCCTCTAATAATGTTTCCATCCTTCTCTGTATTCATGCCATTGCTGCGTTTTAGTGCTCTAGTGCTTTTCAGTATTCTACTCCTCACTTCCCTGTACCTCACTCTTGCTGCCCACAGACACTCGGGTGAAGCCAAAATGGGAAAAAGGGGATGACTAATACTTCAGGTAAAAAAGAGAGCACTAAAAGGGGGTGTGAGGGGACTTCACTTTCTGTTCCCAGTTAGAGGACATCCACGCTGACTCAGCACACAATGGACGTTGCAATGAACCCTCACATTAGACGAGCACATTAAGTTTTAGAGCAGCATTAAACATAAATAGAATCCAGAAAGAACACACCGCTCACCCTTCACATTTCTGTCAATCTAGCTCAACTTCTGCCATGAAATTATGACTTGTGTTCTTTCAGAAACTTCAACTATTGCCCAGTGCTATACATTTGCGAAATTTCACTAGATAGTGAAAGTAAAGTTGCGAGCCAAGAAAAGGACTGGAGTCTTTTCTGTGTGACAAATGTCATAAGCAAGGGCTAAACATGAGACCCAACAGCTTTCACTTCTACCTTCCATAAACAAATCACTTCATCTTTGAGTGAGAGTGGACATTTACCAAAGTTTGAAGAAAAACTTCAAACTGTTCTTGAGATATTTTGTTCGCAAGCATGGGATGCACATTGGCCCCTATGGCCTTCATTGGGCAAAAAATTCCAACCTGTTCTTCCTTGAGTCAGGATAAGTAATTGTGCAGCTTTGAAGAGGACAATAGCCTCAAGCACTCTAATGATGTTCTGTTCACAATAAAGTCCTCAAAAATCTGACAAGTCAATTCTAGGGTCAGGGTGAACATTTGTACAAAGTTTGATGCAAATCCTTGAAAGGGTTCTTGAGATATTGCATTTACAAGAATGGCTTACAACGTACAAACTGGCGTATGAATGGACAACCCAATGCCTCCAGCCTGTGCAGTCATCTGTGCAGAAGCACGCAAAGTCTGCTTTAAGAAGAAAAAGAGAAAAGGTTATACAAAACGTTGACTTTTAAAATGTATCAAAACTACATTCTTATTTTTTTTCTATAATGTTAGAATAATGTGCCATTTCAATTGTGGGGAGTTTTAGCTGTAGGAAACAGACTGATATTAATTTGTCCTTCTGACCTACAAAATTAAACAGGACTGTAATCGAGGTTTCAAGTTGTGTCCTGTTTTATTGTGTAGTAGTTTACTTTTTGCCTGTCTGTCCTTTTCCAAGCCCTACTTGTCATGTTTCAATCCTAGTATGTAAGCCCTGCCCCTGATGTAAAAGGAATTTGGCTTCAGACCCTAGATCTCAGATGGCCCCTCTTGAAGTCCATCAACCTCAGATGCTGCATCTGTCAGAATGGATGGAAACACTTTGACTTTCAAAATAAAGCTGGACTAAACTTTCAGTTGGGTTATTGTTGGGATTAAGGTAATGGCAACAATATCATATGTTAAAAACCTCACCTGAAAAACCTAATTACAGAATATTTAGTAAAGCCAAGTAAGTCGTTTGTTTATAGCAGGGGTGTCAAACTCAAGGCCCAGGGGCAGAAAAAATCGGCCTGTGGAACAGGTATATCTGATTCATAATTCTAAATTTTATTTCATATTTTGAACTTTTCAACCAGTTATTTTGTGTTTTATCTCATATTTTCAACTCCTAACTTTGACTTCATAATCCCATAGTTTGACTTTTTAGACTCACAATTTAAAATTTGGAATCATATTTTGATTTTTAATTTCATTATCACAAATTTTATTTCATATTTTGACCTTTTAAACTCATGAGTTTTACTTTCTTTCTATCATATTTGCCGTTAAAAAAAAAAACATTATTTTTCAATTTCATGTTTTGACCTTTTTGAACGAATAAATTTACTTTTCTCAGATTTTGAGTCTTAACTTATCTTTTTAACTTTTTAAATGTCAAAATCATTTATGATAAGTGCTAAGTTTTTTTGTTTGTTTGTTTTGTTTTGTTTTTTTCATGTATTATTGCTGGTGAATAGGTTGACTGTTTCTGGTTAAAAAGGGGACCCTGTTAGGCCCCAGGTTAGACCCGAATCCAGAATCCAGCCCCTGCTGTGACTGAGTTTGACACCCCTGGTTTACAGGAAAGAAGCTCGTCTTCCATGAAAGCAATCTAAGGTATTAAACAGCTTATATAGCTCTGTTAGCTGCATTAACTATGTAGCTAACAAAGCTAAAGCTCACTAAGGTCATGGATGTCTGTTTTGACAAAGCCAATGTTAGCTACTAAGCTACTTTATATACATAGCTACATAAGCTGTAGCTATATTTGCTAAAGCTCATATTGCTTAAGCAAACTTAGCTACAATGGCTTACATGGTAATGTTCACTATGTAGCTAGCTTAACTATGTAAATGGAGCAACTGTTTGTGTATTTACTTCTAATATGGGTCTATAAATTATTTACTGATGGATTAGACCTGACTTTTTTCTTTGTTTCATTTATGAAATGTTGCTTATTCTGCGATATGTACATTGTGGTTGTTTCATGGATGTAACTGCCAGACTTTGTCTATGAATTAAGTTGAAATAAAAACTGGAAATATGTTGTACCTGCAAATTACCGCAAATCCGTTCTGACAGAGACAGCATCTCAGGTTAAAGACCCTGTAAAGTGAAAATAAATCTGTATTTACATTTGTTGTATGACAGGTCACTGTGTTATGAACCCCCAGGTCAAATTTCAGTCATGAAAACATCTCTAAGTTTATAAAATTAAGCTTCAAATCCATGAAAAATGAGGCAGTAAAATCTGCTCCAGGATGGTGTGAGCGTGTCTGTTGAATGAGCTGAAGCCACGCCCCCTCAGGAGAAATACGATCCTCTGAGATTCAAAAAATGCTACAATCTTAATGTTGACCTCATTATCAGAGCGCAGCTGTCTGTTTCAGTGCCAAAGAAGAGACAAAGTC
This sequence comes from Cheilinus undulatus, assembly GCF_018320785.1. Lineage (NCBI taxonomy): Eukaryota > Metazoa > Chordata > Actinopteri > Labriformes > Labridae > Cheilinus > Cheilinus undulatus. The sequence goes on along the minus strand of NC_054870.1, from coordinate 29,238,848 downwards.
CGTTTTCTGGCTCAAATCTCCGTTATGATACTTTAAATGATCTATAGACCACTGTGGCTGATAGATTTGGCAAATTTACCTCACAGTGAACAAAAAAACGCATTTAACTGACTGTTAACTTTCAATAAAGGCAGTTAACAACAGAAAACAGACTGTACTGAGATGAACTGCTCAGTGATTTCATATTATGTTGTCAGAGGGGTGGAGTCATTCCCCAGATATTGGCCCCGCCCACATAAAACCCAGCCAGGAAAGAGGTGAAAAACTTTCAAACGGTCTAAATCCAGATTTCAGTCACGTGTAGCTCTCAGTGTTTTCACATGTTTACAGCAACCATATTCCAACATACCTAGTGTGTTAAGACACAAATTATGGATTTCAGTTTACAGGGTATTTAATGGTCTTCAACCCTATTTCCTTGCCTGAGGCCCACCCCAGCATCCCCTTATCCATTAATTGAGTATTTATGCCGCCTACAAATGGAACTATAGCAATTAAAATGTCATGCTGTGAAGTCGTGTAGAGAAGAGGCTTGGAGAACAAGAGATAACTGCATGGGAACATTGTTGCTAAACAAACAAGGATGCCAAAAGATTGCTTGTTCTCCTCCTGGCTTTCTATAAGGACCTTAGCATTATTTCTTTGTATTTAAACACCACAAGGAGGAACAGAGGCAAAATGGCAAAGATGGTGATCTTGTTTAAACATTAGCTGCAGCACCTCTTGGTCCGTATGGGGCTTAAAACTGAGGCCCATGGGCTCTATAATTTTTGATAATGTAAACAAACATGTCACAGTTTGTGAAGGAAGTGATATCAAAAATTTCTACTGACCACAGTATGTCATGAATACTGTAAGAGAGGGCGTTCATATGGCCTCTCCTTGTAAACACGGTCACCACAACTCCATTTGAAGGTACCAGTGATCCCAGTGTCTCCATCCCCTTGTAGCCTTGTGTTTCCTCTTGTTTGACCACTCTTTATTATTGCCTTCTAGTTAATGACGTCTGCCTGTTTTTCTGACCCTGTCATTTGCCTCCTCCTCTGCATTGTTTGCAGGCTTGTTTCCTTTTTGTGTACCGCACATTGGCCCACCTTTTTTTGAAACCTCCTCTGAGTCAGTGATTGAATCCATTGTGTGCATGTCTTTATGACATTTCTACTTTCAGTGCTTCAGCAATTTACAAAATCTTGTCTTTGTGCTGTATTCAGTTGAATGTAGGTCAGAAAGATTTATAAAACACTGTTTTCTGCTTTTGTTCATATTTAACACAATGTCTCAACTTTTTTTTTAGATCGCTGCTGTAAAGATTTTTGATACATTCAGCTGTTTAAAGACAGCATATGAAGATTTTTTAAAGCAATACTTTCAAATTTGCAGGACAAGATGATAAAAGAGAATAGAGATACTGATTGGGTGCCCAAATTGACACAAACCAAAGTTCTTCAGAGGAGCTTTAAATTACTTAAACATTTAGGAAAAGAAGTTTGTATATTCACATTTTTTGACAATTATGCGTGTCTTTTCTTTTAGACATAATATGACTTGTTGCTTCACAGGCAGTAACCGCAGTGCCCCAAATCACATCCCTTTTTAAAATGTAGTGCAATTTGTAATTGTGACATTTATGCCTTATATTGGGACCTCTCCATCCCCACTGGGTCCAAATAGGAATGATCATGGGCTGTTTTTCTGCCATGGAAATAATTACAACTATACAAGTTTACATCTGCTATTGGGAACAAAGACTAATGATGAGTCAGGAGTGTCTGACATCAGTGTTTACTACTCACTAAAGAGAGCAATCACTGAGAGTCTTTTTATAGATGATAGATGGATGGGTCCACAATGGAGTGATTTCAAACTCAGGCTCCCAGGCTGATAAAAAAAAAAGAAAATAACTGAATCCATACTTTTACAACAACCTCCCTTAGAACTTAATCTTTTGTCTTCATATCCTCTCCAAGTTGAAAGAGTGTGATAGAAAACATGTTAGATTTTTGAAATGTGTTCATATAAACAGTAAACAGAGTTTATAACAGCTAGCAATCACTTATAAAACTCAAATTTTGTGTCTTGCCAAAATATCTCATGTAATAATAATAGAAAGGTCAATTAAAGTGCTGCCAAGCATATTACATTGTTCAGCACTTTTTATTGACTTCTCTGAGGCATTTGGCATGGTGGACCACGCAGTGCCAGGAACTATCTTCTGATGAACTGTCATCTGGTTTAGGAACTACCTCACTGATAGATGTCAGTGTGCAGGTAGAAGGCTGCATTTGTAGCACGTTTGCTAAGGTGTGTCCATGGACTGTCAAAAATAATTGGACAGAGTCTGTGTGACATCAGCTGTTTGATTACAATGGGCAGACTCAAACAGCTTTTGAAGCCAATCCATGGTGGCTTCCATATTGAAATTGCTGTCTCAACTGAACTTTGGATCAACCTAATGGCAGACAAGAGCCTGATAGCTGACTTCCTGCCAGCTATCATTAAAGCTAGCCTTCTGGTTGACAGATAGTGTCTGCCTGTCAAGCTATCCGTCAATCAAACAAGGCAAGCCAATCAGTGTGCCAATCAGACTTCCTGTGTTCCTGCAGCCAGCCTCAGGTGGACACTCTCCATTTTGCAATTTTTTGCATGACATTTTCATTAATTAGAAAAATTAAGCACATAAATCGATAAACTTGGTAGGTCAAATGAAGACTAAAAAGCAAACCAAAAAAGAAGGAACAAATAAAAACCAAATAAAAAGCCATTTGGGAGCCATAAGAGCTGATTCTTGCTGAACTGAGCCAAATTATCTGGATCACTGGAAAGAGCTGACATTCCCATCACTACTGGTTATGGCACTGGTTCCCAACCTGGGGTCTGGGGCCCCCCCGGGGGGGTGGGGCAAAGATCTTCATTTGCTCTGAGATGCTAAAATTACATTTGCAAATATTGACTAAAACCATGATAAAGCAGTTAAGTAGTTTATACAAAGGTTTTCGGATTAGAAGAGCATGCATTGGCCTTTTGTAGCATTTTATCAGTGAAACAATTCAAATCTATGTTGATATTTTGTGGCAGTGTGTCATTTATTTCTTCTCTCTTGGGCCCTAGGGGGGGCTCTGCTTTTCTTAGGTACATGTTGGGGGTGCTCCAAAAAAAAAAAAAAAAAAAAAAAAAAAAAGAATGGGAAACACTGGTTTATGAGATCGATTTCTAGCTGCCACACTCTTTAGTCCATGTCTTCCCCCACTCTCTACACGTTTCCTGTCTTTCTACAGCTGTCATATCAAATAAAGGAAGAAAGACAAAAAAAATGTAAAACTAAAACAGTTTTTTTTCCCCATTTTAGAATGAAATTTTTCCTTTTCTTTTGAGTGCGTAAAGAGACTGGTTGCTGCCCCTCTGTGTTGGACAATGGTGATGGACCCTGGACACTGTATCATGGAGCTCTGTGGTCCATCACCAATTTAAAAGTCCTGGATTGTCTTTTATGTCTGCTTGTAGATTAAAACACTGGCATACTCTTATCTACAAGGCTATTCTTGGCCTTCTTCCTTAATATCTTCTGACCAGTGAAAAGGTACATTTTAGTTGGCTCAAGGTTCAGAAGGCTTGTGATTGTCTACTGAGACATCCGTGAGTTTTTAAAGGACACATATTTTATCCCTTTAAGACAAGTTTATATTAGTCTCAGAGGTCCCCAAAGCATGCCTGTGAAGTTTGCAACTGAATAAACACTCCAGTATTGGATTTTTGCATGTCTAAAAACCCTCTGTTTCAGCCCTGCTCAGAACGAACTGTTTCTGTGTCTGTGGCTTTAAAGACTGTGTAAAGTGAAAATAAATCTGTATTTAGGTTTGTTGTATGACAGGTCACTGTGTTATGAACCCCCAGGTCAAATTTCAGTCAAGTAAAACATCTCTAAGTTTCTAAAACTGTTGATTGGGTTGAAGCCACGCCCCCTCAAGAGAATTACGATCCTCTCAGGTTTTGAAAATGTTGAAATCTGAATAGAGGATAACACTCACACCATTATCCTGTCTCCTGACCTTTTGTTGACATCAGAAGAAGAGAATAAGTCAGTTTTCTGGCTATAATCTCTGATATGATGCTTTAAATGATCTATAGACCACTGTGGCTGATAGGGTTGGCAAATTTACCTCATACTAAACAAAAAAAAGCATCCAACTGACTGCTAACTTTCAATAAAGGCAGTTGCATCAGCTAATAATAGACTGTACTGAGACAAACTGCTCTGTGATTTTATATTGTAGTGTTAGAGGGGCAGGGCCTACTGTAGGCTTGTGACATCATGAGCCCACATATTGGCCCCGCCCAAATTAAGTTGGACCTAGAACCCCCTACAACGCCTAGGTCTTCAACCCACGGTATTGCCGTACATTGATGTTCAAAGTTAAATAACAATTTTGTAATGTAAATCATCGACACTTTTTTGTCGTAGCTCTTACAGAATGTTTTCTAGTGAGTCTGGAACTCAGCTCACTTTCCGGGGTCCTTATTAATTAAATCCACACCAGTAAGTCCAATTTTTATTCATTTATAATCCATTTTCAATCATTAGAGCTTAACTGTGCACCACAGGCATAATTTTTTTAAGACAAAAAGTCCAGACAGAACACAATGATTGAAAAACAGCATTGGGCTGAGAGGGTTTAACATCTGGCTAAATGTGCTCCACCTTCTGCATTTAATGTTAATATTCAGAACTCGTTGATTATAACCAAGAAGACAACTTAACCATCTACTTTCATTATCATATTTCCAAGCTGTTCATGTTTTGGTGGGTGAAGCATGCAATTTTATATTGTAGATATACTGCCTCATGTGCAACACAGCCTTGAAGTGTTTCTGATTTACTATCGTCTCCAGATTTATCTGACACCATAGCAGCAGCAGCGAGCCCTCCACCAGCAACCATGGTACCACCAGTGCTGCTTCTGATGAGAGAGAAATCCCTGACCAGATACAAGTGAGGAAAAGAGGGAGTAAGTAAATGCACCTAGACCCCTTCTATTGATGATGGTTTATGAAGATTGCTGAATGTAAATCTCTTCTAGTTGAATGGAAACAAACATATAATTCAGTTGCATATTGATGCTTAAACAATTCTTTTTTTTTTTTTTTTAAGGTTTATTTTGGGCATTTTGTGCCTTTATTTGAGAGACGAGGATAGTAGATAGTGTCAGAAACAGGGACAGGAGTGGGGGAGAAGCATGCAGTGGAGGGCCTCAGGCTGGATTTGAACCCAGGCTGTCTGCATACATGGGGCACGCCTTAACCACTCGGCCACCTGCGCCCCGATGCTTAAACAATTCTAAGCCTGGGCACAGTCATATTATTATCATGTCATGGCTGGCATCTGTCTTGTCCTCATGGCCTCAGGCACCACCCAGGAATAATTGATTCTGTATTGCCTGTAACCTATTTTCTATTACCCAGGAAAAAAGGAAGAGGGACAACCACATGGATGCTCTTTTATCATATTTGGAGAAAGTGGATGAGAAGGCTGAGGAGAGAGAGGAGAGGATGATGAAGCAACAGGAGCAGAGCACCACTGCCCTGTTGGGGCTGGTGGAGAGGATGGTTTCTGCCATAGAGGGTGTCAGCAACTCAAATTAGGAACAAAAATGAACTTTTGCACTGAAGGCCCTTACCTTTTATTTTACTGTTACTTAATATGTTCAGAGAACAGACATTTTATTCATTTATTTATTAGTGTTTTTGTATAGCTGTTTCTTTGTTTACATTTTATAAGAAAGACATGCTACTTTGTTTAATCAGAACTTTGCTGTCTGTTTTTATTTTGATTGTTCTCAAAAAAGACATTGCAAAATAAACAGCTGTTAATAAACAAATATGGTTATATACAGTAACATGTTTCTTTTCTTTTAGCAGAGCTAAATCAAAAAACAGTGTACATTAAAAATCTCCGTACAGCACTGGAAGCTTATGTAACACGTATAACTGAGAAGGCACTGTTTGGTACACAAAAATAAATTACAACTGCAATTTATGAATTCTCTATTAGTCAGTATTGAAATACTCGAGCAATGCTGATCTCACATCAGCTCCTTCCTGTTGACGTTCCTGTCATGTATGAACAGTTGGCTGTGCATTCTCAATCACCGGAGGGCCTTCCATGTACTCAACTCCATGATCTTCTCAAATGTTGTGCAATACACAACACGCTAGAACCATCTTCTTGGTCAGGTCCAACTGGCAATCGTTCCTCTTTAGGAGACACCTCCATCAGCCTTTCAGCCCCCCAAAGGTCATCTCCACAACTGCCCTGGCACTGCTTAACCTGGCATTGTATTTGTGTTGCTCCTGGGTCAGTCGGCCTGTGTCAGAGAAAGGCTTCATCAGCCAAGGCTGCAGTGGGTAAGCTGGGTCTCCAATAATGTAGTGTCCTACATCACGGCCGGCAATATTGACAGTGTGTTGCCTGAAAAACTGTCAATCTCTCAGAAATGGGACTGTTGTAAAACTCTTCAGGTGCTACTATCGGGATGAGACTGCCATCTATTGCTCCAACACATTGAGGTACCCTCCACTGTTGTCAAAGAAAGCAGCCATCTCCATCAATTTAATGGCATCAGGGGTGTTGATGTGCTCAGGAAGCAGCACTTTTATCACTGCATTGCAGAAGTCCTGCACAGAACAGCACACAGTTGAAATACCAACGCTAAAAAGGTGACTCACACTTCTGTACTGGTTGTTGGTGGCCAGTCTCCTCATAGGGTGATAGCAATCTTTTTATCCACAGGTATAGGCAGACAGTAGTTTGTGGTCCTCCTTTGCAGGACAGGGCCTAGACGACGGCAGATGTAATTGAAGGTCTCCTGTGACACCTGAAAGTTTCTGATGAACATTTCATTGTCGAAGCCAGGAACAGTGTCATCCCACCAGTGCTGTGCACTTGGATAAGCCCACACTCTCCGTCTTAGGTTGGTGTTGATGATTGCCTGTACAGTTGAAAGATCCACTGAATTTATGTTTTGCATGCTTTGTTAGCTCCAATGTTGACTAGCTAGGCTAGCCATATCTGCAAAATATGAGTAATGTGTACATAGATACTTTTACATGCCATTCGCTGTGTACGTAAACGCTTGCTGTGTCCTCTCATCTTCAACAGCTGGCACATGTTGGATTGTTGGATAAGCACAAACATCTGCCTGAGTAACACGGTATACTGTCCTCTTATTATTATTATTATTATTATTATTATTATTATTATTATTGTCTTTCTTCTTCTGAATTTCCCACAGACTAGACTATCAAGGTGTATTGCTGCTATCCACAGGTCTGTAGTGCAGCTTATTCAGGAATAACGCCCTCCCACCATAGCCTCCCACTTTGGTTCTGCTTAAAACTGGTGTGAACACGGGCTGGTTCGCCCAAAAGAACCAAGGTTCTGAGATGGAACCAGAGCCAGAACCAGAACCGAAAACCACTGTGGCTGCAGGGAGACGCTTACCAAAGTGTGCTGAAAGAGACAATAAAGCATGAGATTCATTTTGATTTTTAAAAAGTTAGTGCACCAATTGTGGACCTTGATTATTCACTATTAACTCAATTAATCTTGACAACCTTTTCATAATTGTCAGTACAGGCAAAAACAGGTGAAAAAAAACAAATATCCATGCCCCCTAATGGTAGAGTCCACCTCTGACTGTAAGCTCTGAGCGAAAAGGATCCAGGGTGAGGAAACAGAAACTCACTGTTGTGTTGGAGTTGCAAAATCACACACAGCCAAAAGGAGAGGCAGACAGGATCATGAAAACTCAAAGATACAGAATGCTGTGAAATCCAGGGTACAACAAAGCAGGCAGGTCAAAGCTAGCGGGCAGGGTTGGCATCAGAGAAACAGTCCAACTGCAAGGAAACAAAGAACCATCTAGAAAAAAATGCTTGGCTGAGCAGGGAAAGCTTAAATAGCAGCTTGATTGCTGATGAGTAGCAGCTGTATGCACAGGTGAGAAGAGTGGAGGTTGATGAGGTGGGCGTGGCCAGCAGGCAGAGAGGAGCAGTGGCGGGGAATGTGGAAAAATACTAAGTGTGACCAGGTACAACTGCTAAACACACAACAGGAAAATGTGAGTATTGTGGTGCACAAAAGACTGTCAAGCATGTAACCTTCAAGATCAACTGGTGTTTGAAGAATTGCCACAGTTAAATACAGGAGACGGGTAAATAAATAAATAAACCAACCTTAAACCAAGAATACAGTATTATTCTAGATCCACTCCAATCCACAATCCAGTTCAGAAGGTGGCAGTTATGCACCTAAAAGTTGTTTGCCAACCGCCAATAAACATAAGAAGAAGAAGGTACAACTGCTAACTCTCTAGCTGTTTCTCAAAGTCCAGGATCCTTCCTCTGTGGGAAGATTCCTCCCGAGTTTTTGTGTTTCAAATACATGGGCCAGACGTGGCCATCGAACAGGCCAGGTGGATCTGGCACTGTGTAGTTCCTAGAGCACCTCCTCTTTTTGCATTCTTCATACAAGATAGAAATAAAGTTACATTGGTTCAGCACGTCGATCAAAGGTTTGTAAGTGTAAAGCAGAAAGCCTTCCACAATGAGGATGTGAGTCTCCTCCTCCTAAGTGTCAAACTTTGGGACGATCTCAGTGTCCAGGGTGTTATTAACACCATGAGATTTCTCTAACTTCACCGGGTTATCCAACCATGCGTAGATCATGCTCATCATGGCGTCCATGTCCAGAGCATTGATTACATCATACTGCTTAAAGCCATCTTCACCAACTTTAATCTGATCGTGGGGCTTGAAGAAGTCATCCTGATGGACCTGAAGTCAAAATGGGAGGGGTACTAACAACAACTGTCACAAGTTTGACCCAGAGCCATCCAAGGTTATAATAGATTTGGATTTTTCATTAGTTTTTATTTCGTTTTCACTTTCTGTGTTCGATTTCGGTTTAGTTTTTATAAGTTTTGACTGCTGGTTTGTTAGTTTGGTTCAGTTTTTTATTTTACAAAAATGCTTCATTTTAGTTTAGTTTTTATTAGTTTGAGTGTTAGTTTTAGTTTTTATGGATAGATGTCAAGGCTGAGTGAGAGTCATACATTTTTTAAAAACATATTAAAACAGGCTACTCCTCAGTTATCATTTTATTTACTTAATGATGATGTTTGAATACAAATCCAGACATAAAACTACCACTGTGTGAAGTCTTAACCAATCAGATCAGGCAATTTTACACTCCTCAGACTTGTGTGTAGTTGTCAGTTATTATGGTTGTGTCAAAGACTAAAACTAAGGATATTTTGTCTCCATTTATATTTTATTTTAGTTAGTTTTGTAAGCGCACTATACAGTTTTAGTTAGTTTTCATTTTTTTTGGTAAAACTTAGTTTTTATTTAGTTTCAGTTAACTAAAATGATTTTTGAAATTTAGTTTTAGTTATTTAGTTAGTTTTAGCTCATTATAATAACCTTGGTGCCGTGTAATCATAATGATCATATAATCATTCTGATCATTTAATATAATCATATAATGAAATAATATAATACAATCATATTATATGGCACCATTTTTACCCTTCCAGCTTACGCTGATGATATGACATAGTGATAACAATATATTTACGGTGGAAACAGGACATTTGAAAGTGTTTTGAGCGTGCTAGGACCTGGCTTTCTCCTGATATTACCCTATTCATTTTTTCAAGAGAAGGAAAACAATGTGCATTGGATTGTGGGTAATTCCTGCTAGTGGAGGATACACATGTGCATCCTTGGAATTTCTCAGTTTAAAGGACTCGGCCCTTGGAAAAATAAAAGTCCTCCGACAGCAGTCGATGACGTAGTATCCTTCAAAAACAACCCGTTCGAGGATCCTTCCTTGGCTTTGAGAAACAGCTTCTGTATGACAGAACCCCTCTGTGTGACAGGTCTGTGACAGAAAAGAGCAAAACTGATGAGGCTTTGAGGAGGTTTTACTTTTCTGTCCCCGCCATGAAACTGGCCAGTGACTGCACAGGACTGTCAGTAGAAAGAATTATTCAGCATCACATCCCAAAACAGCAGTTGGATTTTACTCTATCATAAAGGTGCGACCAAATAATATGAGGTCCTTATTCTCACGTTGTTATTCCCAATAAGAAATTTATTGTATTTTACTGTACAAATCATCAGTACATTTAGAAATTTGCAGAAAATATTTTTACTTAAATAGATTTACTGGACAGTAATTTTACTTCTACTGAAGTAAATTATAACCAAAGTAACTGTACTAAATAGCCTTGTACTCTTTCCACCTCTGCTCTTTGGCAAAAGTTCATTTTTACTGGCATTCTCAGTATCTGAGAAATAAATGCTGAGTAGTGAGTAACTCTTCATCTTCTTTATTACAGAGGTATGGTATAATTTAGAAAAAAAAAACTTAAATCCTAAACAAGATTTCTAGTTTATTTATTGGTTTCGTCTTTGCCTCTCAAACATCCTGAGTCCTCTGCTGGATTAACCCTTTCTTCTTGGCCTGTCATTACTGACAAATGAACACATCATAGAGGCATATTACCACCAGACAGGCATTCTAGTATTCTTACAGACTGCATGTAAGTATGCTGTGTAATAGTTCACCCTGACCTTCAGACATCCACTCCTCAAGTGTCTCTGTGGGCTGTTATTATCCCACGTTTTCATTGTTTTTATAATCTAAAATATATTTTTCTGCTGTAGCAATGGAAAATCTCTGTTTAGCATCAGTACTGCTGTCTTGCTGCATCCTTGTACATTTATCATGCTTAGAACTATCACAGAGTTACTCCAGACACACATGCTTATACAAATAGTTCTTACAGCTTTAAGCAACTTAATGCGTTTTAATCAATAACCTTTAAGAGAGTTTGTGCTGCTCTCCCAGACACAGCGCTCACTGTCTGCAGAGCAGGAAGGATGCTGTTTATTAATATTCCTCATTTCATTAAGGTTCATTATGTAATTTAGTTTGATGATGCTGTTGTCAGGATTTGTTAAACAGTGACCACACATCACACTGACCCAGAGCGACATCTGATTGCCAAGCAAGCTTATATTTAAGAAATTCTTCTCATAATAGTCTGTAGAAAACGGTAATCCTCGATGAGCCTTTAAGCCAAAGTCTGGACAGATGAGTGTGTTTGTATTGTGGTTCACAAAAGCTTTCCCAAAGTCTTTCCAAAGTAATTTTCTGCCTCATCAAACAGTGTTGCGGGAAAAGAAGACTGAATAAAGTCTGGTCTTTTCCTTTTTTTAGTGTAATCTTGTGATTAAGCTGTCTCAACACCAAAGACAATACAGAGAGCTCTGAATATCTCCTCCTTTTGCGTCATGCTTAGCTCTGGGAGATTAGTGTAGCATTTCCAGATAAAATAAAAAATGAGAACAACTGTGGCACCCAGGGGTGTCTCCAGAAGGCTGGGGAGGGGTGGCAGTGCCACCTACTTGGAATTTGATTGGCCGTTGATTTGTCTTTGCCCCAAACTCTTATTTGTAGTTGGTTATTTGCCTCGTCAGAGGTGTTGCACGATGTTAATTGCTTAAAAGTTGTCTTTGCATCTCAGTGTGCTGCTTCTACTTTTGTTAGTACTTAGAACTAGAGGGATTTTTCAGAGTGACATTGCAACATTTGACTAATGAGCAGAGGCCCAGGGCATCTAAAAATTCCTGTTCAAGTCCAAAACACATCTAGTCTTGGACTCTGGTAAGGTTTGAACAGGGATGGCTCAGGCAGGAAAAACATTGAGTAGAACAACAATGGTCCTGTACAGCAGGGTCATTACATTTTATATTTTTAACATTAACCCTTTGCTCACTAAACTAAACTGTTCCTGCTGTTCACACTGTTTTATATCCAACATCCCTCAGTTTAATTTTAGCATTGGGAAAGCAAAATATTCTACTCCTCCCTCTAAATATTTGGAGTATCAGCAGTCAGATCTGCAGGTCCCAGAAGTACGCTGCTACAGGATGCTAGATCCTGCTGAAGCAGGACAGGCCTCACATGCACAGTTACAGTTTCACCTTTCTAGGGAGGGCTGTAGTGAACGATCAATTCAAAGATGATTTAGGTTTAAAAGTGGTATGTAGTTACATGTTGACTGCATAGAATTGATAAGAGACATCTTGAAAGTCCTCAAAAGTTTCATACATAGAGCAGAATGAGAAAGACAAAGAGGGCCCAGGACAGAACTCTGAGGATCACCATGAGACAGGGCTTTAACTGACTGATTTCTGAGCACTTCTGAACATTCGTCCTGCAGACTTTGTTTTCCGTGTAACTGAACTTCTCAGCCGTTCAGGTTTAGTTTGTGGCATTATGCAGAGAGCTGGCAGGAAGCTGTTTTATTGTCGTCTTCACTGTCGAAAATTATCCTTGACTATTGAATCAGGATGATTCATATCTGCAACATGCATAAAAACACTGAGTGCTTTGTGGGCAAAGCCAGCCTCCACTTGTAGCACAAATCAAATCCACACAGGAGCCCTTTGTGTGCAAAATAAGTGGTAACAATGCACGGCCATGAAGTGAAGGAGAAGCAGGCACCTCATTTCAACCTTTCCAGATGACTGCAAATTAAGTTTGAGGCACACAGCAGAAAACCTGTCTGCATTAAGTAAAAGAATCGTGTCAGCTGGTGAAGTAATCTCATAAGGGAAGGAGAAATTAATTTGTATGTACTTCAATGAAAAGGAAGACTGACTTGAGTCGTGCCTGGAAAAAAAGCAGGCTTCTTGTCTGTTTTCATGCACAGATGCATTCAAAAACCATTATAGCTTTTTAAACCTTAAGTCCTCTTTTCCTTTGTAAGATAGGTCCCATATGGAGAAAAATCATGGAGTCTAAAAGAACCATATCCCACTCATTCATACCTCAGTGCCCGGTGGTCACCTCTGTGATTATGATCGGTCCACATAGAGGTGAGATCACAGGCGGACAAATGGTGCTATGTTTTTAAATGATACAAGGATGAATTAGTGATATATTATGAATAAGATATTCATAACCCTAATATCTTAGAACCTCCTGGTTCTAGTTTAATTTCTCATGTATTTATTCTTATGCTCTGGAGACAGATAAATGTGTGAAGCGTTAGACAAATTTCCCCAAGGGGACAATCAGTGTATTGTTTCATATCTTACTCAGTCTTATTGTATCACTTTGATATTATCTTATTGCTACTGTAATCCTATGCATTTAGTTGTTTTATGTCTCCTTGTCTTTCTCCTATTTTATCTATCCATCTGTCTGTCTACCAGTCTGTCTGGTTCGGAAGATGGTTGTCCACCACTGAGTCTGACTCTGCTGGTGGATTCTACTTGTTAAAAATAGGTTTTTCATGGGTGCGCCAGTAGTCGAGTGGTTAGGGCGTGTACACAGGCGGCCCGGGTTCGAATCCGGCCTGTGGCACCATTTCCTGCATGTCTCTCCCTGCCCTCTTCCCTGTTTCTGAATCTGTCCACTGTCCTCCTATCTCTTATAAAGGCATGAAAAAGCCCAAAAATAAATCTTTAAAAAAAAAAAAAAAATAGGTTTTTCATTTCCACTGTTGCCAAATGTTGCCAAGTGCTCTCTCGTGGTAAATTGATGCTCTTTCCACAAAGAGCACTCTTTAGACCTGCTCTTTTATTGAAGCATGTGAAGGGTCCTGTTCAAGAGCCAGTTTGTTTTGGAGAGGCTTGCACATGATTCACAAAGGCACACAAAACACAAATAATTGATGCAAAATTGCAAACTAGGACCTATGACCTTCAAGGTGAATGACTGCTGTTTTTTAAAATATGCAACCAAGCAAATTCAGACAACTTATATGATCAATTAGACTGATTGCATTTAACACCTCCTGCCACATGTCATCCACTCTTTCCAACCTTGTTACCATCCCGCAAAGTGTAAAAAAATGCTGTGGCAATATTAGACCTGTAGATCATAACTGCTATAGATCACTCCATAATTACTTTGCTAAACAACAGTGTTGGTCTAAGAAAGGTTGAGGGGCTGAGGTGAAAATGTTTAAAGGGCACCTGCTGTATGAGGTGGGGCACAAGCACAGAAAAGGTTGTCACATTACTTGTGAAATGGTAAGAGACTCTAACCTGACATGCCAGACAGACTTTTTCATATATGTATTGCATGGATTTATTTCACATTTATCTGAACCCTGCCTGCAGCTCCCGCCTTCTTCCCCTCCAATGACACTGATTGGTCAGAACTGTTTTCGGTTTGGCATAAATGTTATGATCTGACTTTTTTCAAGATTTGCTTGATGACAGTCTGTCAAATCCATCTGCTTTGCAAGGTTATAGAATCCCTGGCTAATTTAAACATTTTAAGTTATACCCACTACACATTTGCATTAAAACAGGTGGGGAATTGTGAACTTTTTAGCTATTTATCAAAAAAAAATACACCAGTGAAAATGTCAGCTTCAGTTTGGCGACTGACCACTCTACTGAAGCAACTGTCACTGGAAATCTGTATTCAGCATTTTGGGAAGCTTGGTTGGGGTAGAGAAGGGCCCTTAAGCAAGTTTTGTCCAATGAAAGACCACCCTGGAGAACACATTATCATTTGTCCGCTGAAAGGGAACCCTTGAGAGCACATTGCAACATTTGTCCACTTGAAGGACACCATAGATGCCTTTTATCACATTTTGTCCTCTCTTAAAGCACCCTGGAGGACACTTGCCCATGTTTTGTTCACTTGAGGGGCACCATGGAGGGCACTTCCTTATGTTTTATGTACCATGGAGGCATCCAAGAGGGCCCTCCCTGCCCCCCTCTGAGTCCACCAGTGCTTAACACACCTGTTTGTCTCTATGTGTCTCTTTCTTTTAGCATATTTATCTGACTCACTTTCTAAGCCCTTAACAGATTGTGTTTCAGCAACAGAGCCATAACAAAGCTCTGCTGTCATTACACCTTTACTTATTGCATCCACAGCAGTCTAATATTGATCTTCCTGATGTTGATGTTTTTATTGTCAAGTTGATTTTATCTCTATGTACAGCACTTTGACTGAAAGCGCTTTATAAATAAATGTATTATTATTATTATTATTATCATTATTATTATTATTATTATTATTATTTCCTGTGTGTGGATTCACATTGCATAACAACATTGCAGCTTCCAATAGAGGCCTAAGGGGCATGGCATATTAACACATAATCGGAGCTCTACTCAAACACACACACACACAGGCATGGAGACATTCACAGCCCTGTTAAACTCTGATGCCTCTGGCATTACACATTAGCAGCACATCTCCCCCATTATGACTCTTTCACCACCTCAACTTCCCATCACCATTCTTCTTCCTCGAGTATCACATTGAAGGCAAGAAAACAAACAGGTGTCAATTTTCCACTTAAAGACCCTGTAAAGTGAAATCCGAAGTTTTTGTCTTAACACACTGGATATGTTGAAAACATTGAGATCTACATGTGACTGGATTCTGTATTTAGACTGTTAGAAAGTTTTGCACCTCTTTCCTGGCTTGATTTCATGTGGGCGGGGCCAATATGTGGGCTTATGATGTCTGAGCCCACAGTCGGGAATGACCCCGCCCCTCTAACACTACAGTATAAAATCACACAGCAGTTTATCTCAGTACAGTCTGTTGTTAGCTGATGTCACAAGGAGCCCCTCAATGCAGTGTGCAATAGGGGGCAGAGCCCAATGTGGGAGATCCTCAATGGTGGGCATCGCCCACTCAACGCTGCCTTACCCTTCCTGTGAAACCTGTGGGGTACTAGGAAAATAGTACCGAAAAAGATAGTTTGCGACCCACCAATAAAACAATACTTAGAAGTGCTAAATGGAACAATGAGTATCTGACAAAAATCATCGTAATTGAAGGCTTCACAACATTATAAGTGGAATAGATTGACAGTTGAATTTTATGTGATAAAAGATATGTTTTAACTAATTGAATATTAAAAATCGGAATTAATCTATTTGTGAGTGTGTTACACTTTATATATTATAAACTATAGTGTAATAGAGTTTTGAAGATGTATCTAAAAAAAAATCATTTTCATAGCATACTGTTTACTTCCTGTTTCTTGAAAGTGGATGTGATGACGTTGGTCAAAGGTGATGATGACGTAATGACGTAGACCAAACGTCTGATTGGACAACAGCTTGAAAGTGGGCGATGCCCACCACCTTACAGTGGGTGATGTCAAACGTTTCTTTTTCGGTTGTTTTTGATGATGATAAACGCTACAGTATTTTGAACTGTTATCATATATTCCAGTTCTATTCAGTCCTAGGCTTATCATCATTATAGCTCCTCTTCAGATTTGTTCCTGACTTTTCAAAAAACAAGTTTAGTGAGCTAAATTGCAGTGCTTTAGTGACCCTGCTGTCATGTTTCTTTAGTCCATATCTAATGTATTTTGATGTTTTGTGGTGACCTCTCTCACTTATAAACACAGCCCTCTAAATGTTGTATTTAATATGAACTATTTATAGTACTATAGGAATGCAAGTTCCACACTTCATGACGTTTGCTGCCATTGATTTATGTGTGTGTGTCTTTTATGTTGTGGTGACCTCGGTCACGTGATTGTGTCACATGATGCTCCTTTTGTACTTAAACGTGTTTTTTATCTGCTCATCATGTCCTGATGAAGACTCGTTGGAGTCGAAACACGTAGACATCCCTGTTCAATAAAGGATTTTTATTACATCAGAGTGCCTCGGACTTTTAGTTCTGACTGCCATCTATATCATGGACTTTTATTGATAAGTAAACAGGAAAGTCATTGCTCCCCTTTTTTTTGCAAAAGATATTTTCGTCCATCTCCTGAAGAGCACCTGATCCTGAGGACACAGTGATGGATACTTTGACCCCATGTAGCACTCACCAACCCTTTTTTTCTAAAAGGTGTTTTAGTTGACTGAAATTTAATTTAAAGGTTCATACCACAGTGACCTGTCATACAAGAAACCTAAATACAGATTCATTTTCACTTTACAAGGTCTTTAACTCTGACAATCTATAAGTGTCAGTTCACACAGCAGACAACTCTTCAGCACAATAGTATTTATTCTCACAGTTTCTGCCTGTTGGAGGGAAGTCTTTCCTTACAACTGTGACTTGTTACATAGGATAATTGGGGGTGTAAATCTCTACTTACTATACACTACACTATACTGATGATTCACTAAGCCAGTGGTTCCCAAAGTGGGGGTCGTGATACACTGAAGGGGGGGTTGCATGTGTTCCAAAAAATAATAATAATAATAATAATTTTTTAAATAATTTAAAGTTATATATTTGATCCATTATTGTTAAAAATCCATAAATAAGTTCATTTTAACTTTGTTATCAAATGAAATCTGTGCTTAAATTTGCATATTTTGTTCAACAACTCCCTACAACATAAATTTGTACTTAATGCTTTATGCACAGTCGTACCCTTCAACCACCGTGTGGTGGGGGTCCCCAGTCTCTGGAGCTGTTATTTTTCGGGTCACAGGCTGAGAAGTTTGGGAACTCTTTCACATAACTATAGAGTGATTTGGACCAATTCTATTTGAGTGAGACACTTAGGTACCTAGAGAATCACTGAGGTAATTCTAACAAAAGGTCAACATGAGTCTTATGAGATTTAAGATGATAGAGCATACAGAAAAAAAACTATAATAATAATAATAATAACAGTTATTATTATTGTCATTATCATTACCATCATCATCATCATTATTATTATATAGAATCCTTAAATAAAAGGTTTACAATGTGCTCTAACAATAAGCAAAACCACAATTAAACAAAGCATCATAACACAACACCCAAAC
Organism: Cheilinus undulatus; assembly: GCF_018320785.1. Classification (NCBI taxonomy): domain Eukaryota; kingdom Metazoa; phylum Chordata; class Actinopteri; order Labriformes; family Labridae; genus Cheilinus; species Cheilinus undulatus. The sequence continues at coordinate 29,221,013 of NC_054870.1, read as the reverse complement.
AGCAGAAGAAACCACGAAATATTCAGCCAACAGTGAACTCCAACATCCTAATAACTCAGCAGACACGTTATAAACCCCAAGAACAATCCATCTTCAAATTAAAGACATCATAGAAAGCCAGATTTGTAAAAATCCAGATTGAAAATCAAGACCTAGAATAAAAAACTTAGAATAACCTAGACGAATCCAGGGAACACAGAAACCTGACTACATAAGAGTAATAGGGATCAGAAAAGTTAGAGAGTATTAAAAATTAGGAAGACATGGAATAGAATATAAATCAAAATAACAGGAACAGAATAATAACAAATAAAATGTGTACAGATTAATTAATCCAAATACAGAACTTAGAAAGCTGGAAACTGTAAAATAATAATCATGAAATAAAAAGATTATAATAAAGATAATAATTGGTTAAAATAGATTTAACATCAAAAATAGGTCAAAACAATGAAAGAGGAGGAAGGGGGGAAAAAGCTCTAAAATCCATTTGGAGAAGTGAAGATATAGCAATAAGAGTCTAACCAAGCATAAAATACAGAGCAGAGAAGATTAGGAGGTAAATATGAGGAAGAAGTAGAACATTTGAGAGAGAAGACAGTAAAAGACATCTGTCAAGTCTATGAAAATAAGTGTAAAAAAGGGATTTAAAAGGTGTTACTGATTCTGCATGCCTTATTTCCCTGGGCAGCTTGTTCCAGAGGAGTCCTGATGGAGAAAGCCCTGTCACCTTTAGTTTTGAGTCTTGACTTTGGAACGACCAGGATACCCACACCTGGTTGTGGGCTGGCTCATAGATGGTTTAAAGTTCTGTTAAGTAGTTTGGGACCAGGCCCAAAGTAACGAATAAAATCCTAAAATCAGTTCTCAAGCTTACAGGGATTTATTGTAAGGAAGCAAAAGCAGGGAGGATATAATGTCTTCTGTTAAAACTAGTAGGAAGCCTGGCTGCATTCTGAACCAGCTGTAAGAGAGAGAGGGAATTTTGATTGATACCAGAGAAAAGAGCGCTCAAGTGATCAAGTCTTACGAAAATTAATATTTTTTCAAGGTCTGACTGGGTGAATATTGTTTTCATTTTGACGATGGTTCAAATATGGAAAAAGTATGGTTTCTGATATAGAAGTGTTACTGATATGGGTTGTGAAGGTGAGGTCTAATGTTTTCTGAGAGGGTACCATTTTGGATTTGTTGAGGTGGATGGAGTTTTGAATGTTAAAAAATATATATTATTTCAGAATTTGAGTCACTGAGTTGAAGAAAATTCTGAGCCATCCAGCAGTTGATATCATTTAGACAGTCTGTAACAGCGGCTTGGCTTCTAGGGTCCTCAGGTCTCAGGAGCAGGTATATCTGTGTGTTGTCTGCATAGCAGTGAAAGGAGCATTTGTGATTTGATAATTTGACCAAGGGGCAGCATATAAATAGAAAATAAAATTGGACCTAATACTGAACCTTGTGGCACACCACAGTTGTACTGTGTTATTGTGGTTTACATCAACATATGCAAATCTGATCTAGAGATGCTGCTGAGGCGGGAGAACACATAGCTGAAAGTTAATTCCTGTGATAGTGTGAAACAGGATGTCCCTCTGGAAGAAAAAAAATAAAGGTCTTAGAATGTTTTACATGGCATACATATGAGCAAATGTTGTTTTCAGGCCCATTTTGACCTAACACTCACTATAACACACAGCAGCTGTGCCTGTCTGTAGCAGTGTATAGCCTAGCTTCCCTGCTGGTTTTCCCAGCACATACTGAAATCTCTTGAGTCTAATGTCACCACTATTACCAGGTACCTTAAAAAAAAACAAACTTTAACAATACAGAAATGTCCCTTTAACATAATTAATTCTTTCTGTGGGTGAGAGGGCTGTCCTTTATATATAACCTCTTTCAAAGTCATCTAATTCTGTATGCACACTGACAATAGTTACTCTTATCTCCTCCACTCAGAGTCATTCAGTGGTTGAAGTGAAACTGTTTTCCATTTTAGTCAATGGGCTTTTGAATTTTAGTATGGATAGAGGACTTGATTGTCAAATGATTCAATGAACACAAATGGGTGCGCCAGAATGACTGCAGAGGAGACATCTATAACCAATCTGAAAGGAGAGCACAAGTGATTATCATTCCTCAACCTTGGTAAAGAAATGGGGGGGGGCTGTGTGATTCAGGGAAATTGAATTTGAAGATAATAACAGAAAAAGTGCTTCACTGGAGGACATCAAGTGACCATGACTGTTGAACACGTGTTGGAAAAAAATTAGGACACAACGGAAAACAGGCTATTTGTTGAGTTTTTAATTTTCTTTACAACTAGTGAAATCCAAAATAATCCATGTACAAAAATACAGAAAAGGAGAATAAGTGTGTATTTTTGATTTCAAGTGAAACTGATGTGCTGAGTTGGTCCTTAGAAATCAGTACACCTGCCAGTGTCCTGGTTTCCTGCTTTTCAGAATGAAAATCAACTTTATAGAAAGAAGCAAAAATGGGAGACAAATGGGAAAAAGATAGGTTAAGAAGGGCAAAATTGGGCAGAAAATGGTGAAAAGCAGGTAAGCAGCTGCAAAAATGGGTTACAGAGGCAGAAATGGGCTGCTAATGTGGGGTGGGTGGGTGGGTGGGTGGGTAGGTAGGTTTACAAACCTCTCTAGCCCCTAAAACAGTTTAAAACAGTGTAAGCAGTGTAGACGTAGGTAGTTATTGACAGCCTACAAAATTACAGCCAAACTCCTCACTTCCCACTTAGTTGGGTTAGTTATTTCTTCTTTACTTATCCAAATGGATATATTCCCACAGATCTGGGCACATTTTATCCCTTTTTTTGCTAAACGAAAAGAAAAGTTCCATAATTTTGAAAAAACAATCATTAACTTTGAAAAAAATAATTGAGATTTTGTCAGTTGCTTAGACAAACGGCTGATCTTTTACATTTCAAAAGTAAATGCACCAATCTTCCTTTAAAATCATCCCTCTGAAGCAGCTAGAAATTAGCTTATGCCCTGATAAAAAAAAAGCAGGCGGCACAGAAGAACAGAGGCTCTTCCGTCTGGGTATAAGGACCATTTGCATGTCTAAATCTCCTGCTGGTTGCAGTGAAATTCAGACACGAGAAAGATGGCACATACTGTGAAATTGGATAACAGCTGTTTCTACAGGCAAGACATCACTGAGTCAATACAAGATTGAATTAGCGTTATTGATCTGCTGCATGGACGTATGAGACGTGTAAGAACATGACAGGGAGAATGGATACTGCATAAAAAAGGAGATTTCCTTCTAGTGTTTTTCAGTCATTCTTTCTGCTGTTGATGGAGAAATGGGAGTCACAGACTGTACCCTTAAATTCATGAAATATTTATCAATATTTGTTTCAACTATAAAAAATCAGAGTTCTGCAATGTTTATAACTAATGAACATGTTACAGAAACACCACCTAGAGCTGCTTATAAAAGTTAAATCATTCTCTTGTAACCAGAAGTGTTAAAGGCTAAACTGTTCAAATATAAACCCAGAGGGTATCATTTCCTGGCGAAGTGTGATTCTACCTTTTTTTATGATCTATGATGCAATTATACTGAAAATTGGACACATTTTCATCACATCAATTGCAGAAAGTCACAGAGAGTAGCAGATGAGTGTTTTCCATCTTAGAATACCAATAATGTTTTTTTCTCACAGCATCCTTTGAGCAAGGTCACATTGAAGAATGAAGACTTCAGCTGTGCCAGTTTGTAAAAAGAAAAAAGAGGAAGAGGAAGAAGAGGAAGCAGAGCCCATTTTGTGATTTTATTGCAAGAAATGTGCTGCATGATGGTGAAGGAGTACAAGAACAGAGGGAACTACTTTTGAAAAACACATTTTTTTACTCTCAGAGGATGTGGATTGTTTTATGCATAATCTTTGCAATAGATGCATGTTGAATACAATTAAATTAGTTCAAAAGCAATCAATCAATAGTAGCATGAATCTTAATATGAGAGTGCAACAAGGAGGAGGCTGGGGTGGAGGAGGTTAAACTTTGCCAGCAGCAGGAGCGTGGTGCATCAGCATTAATGCAAGCAGAGATTGGGGAGAAGCACATCATATGTAAATGACCACCATGTCCTGCATGCACTAACGCTGAGCTTTATTTTATGAACCATATCCCTCTGATGACATGGATATGTTTTTTTTTCTGTTTTGTTTTTTAATTAAAAGCTAACTTCATGGTTTGAGAATCGTGGGATGCATTTTTATGTACTCTGGGCGCTTTACAGTCAAAGCCATCACTGAAAATGTAAAATCTGAACTTCAAAAATAATTTAAACCACCATCCTTTATATGAATAAATCATGAATGATTGTTTTTATTTTGGTTACATACATGTTAACAAAACAAGCATCAAACTTCATCAAACCTGTATCAAATTTGTCATTCAGTAACTGATAAAGGAATGCAGTGGTCCAATTGAAGTGGAAAGTGCCCTGCTATTGCTACAGTCACTTTAAAATCATTTGTGTGGCAGCTGGTAAAGAAACAGAGCACAACTAATCCTCCATCAACCCCCCTCACATGTTAAAAAAAAATTGTGTAATATCTCATCTCCTGTCATTCTTGTGCGCAAAACATCCTGTCACACCCCTACTGAGCTTACGGGAAGGCTTTAACTGTTCTCCTGACCACAGTTTATTTAATTTTACCTTTTCAGCTGTTCCCTTCTGTGGCTTACCCCCTGTGTTGTGTAATGGTGTTCACTGCTCCTTGAACTTAAAGCCTTGCTTAATACAGCAAACCAACATGGGCCATCCTCTTTATGTTTGTGTAACCATGGAAACAGCTCTCTGCAACCTCCAAGCTCTTTTCTTCCTTTACTTACACAAAGGCAATTTTTGGCCTGCTTTGTGTGGTCATACAAGAATGTAATGGGGTATATGTGGCTTGATAAGCATGTCAAATCAAATGGCACTGTTTTTTCTTCATAAGCCACATGCACACGCATGCATACACATGCACACACACACACACACACCCCCACACACACATACACTTGACCAGACATATCCTCTCTAATGCTGAAAGGAAGAAGGGCTGTCATCACATCTTTTTAGTCTGACAGATCTGTCAGCATGTCAAGTTGTCCTGTGGTTGATTGGAGCTGACTCTGAGCAGAGATAGAAAGCCTGATAGATACAGTATTCTCATCAGTCTTGACTTTGTTGCCTTTACTCTGTCACTTTGGCTTTTTTTCTTTTTCATCCCTCAGGTTATGAATGGACATAATGAGGATGTCTATTCTCAGTGTCCTCTGGAATTTTAGTGTCACAAATGTAATCGTACAAGGGTTAATGGAAACCAGAGGGTTTAACCCTTATTAAAACAGGTCTATCATACAGCAATGATACTCAGGAGGAAGAATGTCAGGGTTGACCCCTCATAGTCAAATATTTGACAATAGTTTGAAAAAGCCTCAGTTAGCTGCCAATCTCACAGCTTAAATGCCTGCTTATAAAACAACAACAATCCCATTCCAGCCATATGGGGGTACTATTGTCTGTTTTTCCTCCAAATAAATCATGGCAAGCCTATCTAAGTATAAATCTACATGAATTAAACACCTAGGTGATTTAAGGTGGACTATCCCATTTGCCAGAAGTACCTCAGCTGGCCTGTGAATCTTTAAAGTTTCCTAAAAGCTCACATTGTCAGGGAGGAAAAGTTCATAAATGTGGGAGCTTGTTGTTATAAGGTCACCAAGATTCAGACTTTTGACAAATGATTTATCTTGCCTGACGACCTCTGAAATGCCACACTGGCACTGAGAAAGTAATGCTCATATTTTACTCAAATATCCTGACATTTCTGAATGAAAATGTGGAGACCTGCATGACAGCAGCAACGAATAACATGCTGCACATCCTTCTGACTAGACTGTTTCATTAATTCATTGGATCAGATATATTTCACATCCATCTGGGCAGCCACCAGTAGTCTGTGTTAGTGCTGGCCAGTCCATCACCTCCATCACAGGCCAATCAGAGCGATTAAGACACATGTCACAGTGGATGTACACCACATCACATAAGCTCATCAGTCAACCACTACAGTTGTTTACTATCTGTAGAGTCAGTTGGTGAATCAAACCCATGCTGAAGCTGGTCAGGGGATACGCAAAAACATCTTTTCCCTATAGCAACATCTGAGCTAACGGCTTCAACGGCAGCAGCCATTGTTTGCTGGCTTGCAGTACAACTAAGCCCCACCCATAGCTACCGCCTTGTTTTCCTCAAATTATACTGACTGGCAAGGTCATTCTCAGACATCAGGGGTGTCCAAACTTGTTACACTGAGGGTCACATACAGAAAAAGATTAAGGTGGTGGGGCCACTTTCATATTCCTCGCCATGAGGATTTTAAAGTTCTTAAGACTAATCCAGTGTAAGTTTATACACGCTTAGTGATTGAGTATGCCCAAGTGGCTGGTTAATGGCTGAAAGGGCAAATAGTCATTTTCAGGATTTCTGGGGGTCAATAAGATTTCAGGGGGCCCCATTTAGCCCTGACTACCACTGGCTCTACCCCAGAAAGTTCTTGGTGCTGCTAATTGCTGTGATAATCCATCAGTATGTTATTAATCAAGATATCTTCTTGTCAAAATGTTTGCTTACAGATTTAACATGGTAGCGCTGCCTCATGCTGAAAACAGGAAGTACAATACAGTTAAGCACAAGCTTCACATTTTAATGTGGGCCATATTTAATTTCATCTCTGGAATTTGCTGCAGGCCTATCAAAAATGGGCTGCGGGACACATTTGGCCCCCAGGCCATAGTTTGGACACCCCTATCAGACATGGTGCAGACGTTCAGACCGGAGCATTTCAAGATGGGTTTGTCTATTGTCAAACATGTAATGTTGGTTAATACAGTGATATGCAACGCATGGCTCTTGAGCCACATGTGGCTCTTTTTGTGATAACTTGAGGTTCTTTTAAATTTTACTTTGAAAAAATCCCCCTGATAACCTTAAAAAAGGGAAATTCTGCCATCAAATATGATCATTGCAAGTCACATCAATCACTGTTTCCTACACTTGTACAGTAGGCTTTTTAATGTCAAATTTAATCGTCAATGTTTTTTTCTGCAAATTTCCATCAGATGTGCACAGAAGAGAACATGCAGGATGAATATCACTGATTCTTGAGAAAAGGGATAAAACACAGTCTGAATCTGATTTTGTACCCTTGTTTTACTACAACAATTTAAAGTTGATTTTTTGTATAGGTTTAGGTCTCAACTAGCAGCTGTGTGAAGGAACAGATTTTAAGCTCAGCATTTCTTACCAAAATATGCCTTTTTGCCCATCAAATCTGGATTTTTGTGGACTCTGTTACACAAACTAAAATGTATTCAGTTTCAATTTTATTAATTCAAAATTAATGTAAGATTTTCAGTTAGCAAATAATGGTATTCAGTAAAGATATTTTGTAGTAAAATGCATCATTTTTGCTTTTTTCCCCTTTTACTCACCTGAACTATATAATCATAGAATTTTATGATAATCATATTAACCTAATGTTTTTAAATAAATTGGTCATTTTGCATATAGATTCGCTGGTATTTTTAGAAATAAGCAGTAAAATATGAACAGAGGATAATGTATTTTTGAAAAATGAGGGAAACCTTCCTGAAGGAGCTGACAAATATCTGATGAGTTGATGAGTATGTGATTGAGTTGACAATGGGGATAAAAAGTGATGGCCGAAACTAGCTTTTCAAACCAAATAACTATCTCACTTGACTGAAGATAAAGAAAATGATGAAAATGAAAGCAGAAACCAAGCTCTCTGCATGCTCTGATTAATTATTTTGTGTCATAATTTTTGGATTTCCTCCCCAAGTTTGGGTTGTGGCTCTTACAACAATCTTCTTCTTTTGAGTGGTGTTGAGTAGCATCCGTTAGTTTTACATGCATTCCCAATCCTTTAGTCTCTGTTGAAATTACGCCTTAGTGTATGCTGTAGGTTTACTTAGCACTGAAGCCTATGCTGAGGCCTAAACATCGTCGACAAAAATGTAACTAATTGTTGAGATGACACAGATCACAAGCACTATGTCCAGTGGTTAGCACTGGGGGATATAAATGGCTGGAGTTGGAAATACAAGTTGTCAAATGTACTTGCCAGCTTCTGAAAATAAAGAAAAATAAAGAATATGAATCTAAAACATTAGCATTTCCTCATTCATGTCTTTCTCAGTGGCTCAGTGGGTGCAAAAAATCTCCCATCCTCTGCTTCAGCTGATTAACGTGCTGTAGTTTCTATCTCCTCTGTTGTCTGCTCTTTTCCTCTGCATCACTGTTATCAGCTGCAGCTTGACATGTATCAGCTCAAACATAGTACACTGGTTTATGATACTGGTTTCAGTTGCCATGTGTCAGTGACACTAGGAAATGGCAGAAAGTCCCACTGCCTAGTATATTAGTGAGGGTATTTCAGAGTGGTGCAGACATGATGGCACACATGTACTCACAGTAGTGTAGGTGGGGTAGCTACAGAATAAATGTGACACAGTTGTAGAGGACTTTAATTAGGGTCACACCTACATGATATTAATGCACATTAATCAAATTAACCAACTCCCTGAGCGCTGTGAACACCAGTTACTCTGTCACACACATAATACTACTTTAAACCGTCCAACCATGTATTCACAGACTGGTGTCTGATAAAAGCTAACAAAGGCAAAGGCAGAAGTCACAATGACTGTCTGTGTGCGCTATGTGTCGATAAACTGAGTCCACATCCAACAGGGTTTATTACACCAATCTCATTGGCTCTGCTGCTGAGGTGATTTGGAAAGACTCCCTGAAGCTGTTTTCCTGTTTTCCTGGAATAAAGTCTGCTTTTGTGTGTGGACACATATCTACTGTGAGTGAATGGGCAGTTTATTTAAACAATATGTTGAATGAATTTTAGATTTTAAAAGACATAGAAAAAGAACATTTATAAATATATATATATATATATATATATATATATATATATATAAATTTCTTGACCTATTATCTGCCAGACCTGTTGTACTTTGGGTTGAATTAATGTTGTAGGGAAGGACAGATGATGGCTCCGCATAGGATTATGAGCCGAAATGCCTTCACTCTGTGACGGACACTCAATGTTTAGCACTTTTATGAGCATCATTCTAGCTGTCATCTGTAATTGTAATGTTGAGTTCTCTTTCCCACAAGTCTTTTGGGTAAAAGGTATTTGTAGTGTTGTATCCTTTAAGTATATTATTAAATATACTAAAAGAGCTGTTTGGCTGTGTTAGAAAAAGCTGCTATCTATTATTCCAGGTGGGAAATTTAGGTCTCTTTATCAAACCATAAAGACGTCAACCTACCATACACCCAGTCTGCTATAATGCATAAATAAACACTAAGTTGGTATTTCTGAATGTCTGGGAGGTCTAGACTTCCCTCTGAGGGTGAGAGACCTAATGTAGCTAGTTTGAGGCGGGGCTTCTTCTTAGCCCATATAAATGAACGGAACCAACTATTCAAATGCTTGATGGCCTTTCGATGCAACATTACTGGGACCATTTGTATCATCTGTCTTAATCCAGCCTAAAACACTCTTATACATGAGTAGAGTTTACTTTATATGTTTGTTCAAAAGTGGGTGTTATATGTATTCCTAAATATACAAAACCTCTGGAGACCATTTGAAAGGAAGAGGGCATGGAGTTTTAGGCTTCAGTTTCAGACTTCCTATCGGCATTACTTCTGACTTGCTCAAATTAATTCTGTAGCTAGAGAAGGTACTGAACATATTAATGATCTTTATAAGGGGGGAACAGATACTTCAGGTTTAGTCGGTACAATCAGAACATCGTCGGCTGATGTGTGATCTTATGCTGTCTGTAATCATAAAGCCGTTTATGTTCTCATTTGTTCTCATTACCTCTGTGAGTGGCTCTATTGCCAGAGCAAAGGACAGCCTTGTCTTGTACATCTTAAAATGTTGAAGATAGAAGATTGTAGACCATTTGTAAGCACTGCTGAAAGAGGGTTTTATAACGTAATTGTATCCAATTTATGATTTTTTTTCTCCTAAGCCAATCTTTTGTAGTGTGCAAAATAAGTACAATAATTCAACACAGCTAAAAGCCTTCTCAGCATCAGGAGAAAGCACCCGCCCTTCAGGGATCGTTGTTAAAAAAAATCTTGGATTATGTTAAGTAATCTGCGCATGTTATTGTATGAATCACTACTGTTAATAATCCTGTTTGGTCACCATTAATAAGCACAGGGAGCAAATCTTCCAAACGTGTTGCCAGTATAGTATATGATGCACAGTCCTAAGGAGCTTTACCTTCCTTTAAAATTAGAGAGATGTTTGCTTCTCTCAAGGACTGCCTTTCTTGAAGGTGTCATTCAACATATCCAAAAGAGGGTCCATTCATAAATTACAGGATTCTTTGTAAAACTCACTACTGAGTCCATCTGGTCCAGGAGCTTTGCAACACTGCGGTCCTTTAATAGTGTCAGTCACCTCTTTCCAAGATAAAGATCATCAGATCATCAGGTAGACTAGGCACATTAAGAGAGGAAAAGAAAGAGTTCAAAGTCTCTGGAGCATCAGATTGTATTTGAGATTTATACACATTTTGGTGAGATTATTAATTGTACTGTTAATGGTTAAAGTGTCAAAAGCTGCTTACCTGAGTCACCTATGATTGAGTGAATGGAGTAAGAGTCAGCTTTTTTCTTTGTCAGATATGCTATGTATTTCCCAGCTTTGTCTCCATGCTTGTATATTTATGTTTAGTAAATCTGATTTTAACTTCTGCGTCTTTTGTTAAAAGAGAGTCTAAAGCACTTCTGAGTGCAGAAATGTCTTTAAGTTTATGTGCAGAAGAATTTTTGACGTGTTCTCCTTCAGCGTGCTTTAGTTTAGTTAGTGGTTGTTGTTTGATGTTAAGTGTCAGAAACTCCATTAATGCTCACCGAAGCATCCATCTATCATGATTTTATCAGTGTTTTTTCTCTCTCTTTTCATTTTTAACCACTCCTCTCCTCTCTCGACCATCAGACAGAGAGTAATAGTTGTTTCTACAAAATGATGGTAGATCTCACAACAGCTCTTAGTGTAATTAACCTGAATGCCACAATAGCTGCATTGGCATATGGCCATTAAGCCACAACATTATGACCACTTGCATTTATTGTACTGGTGCCACTTGCCGGGTTAGGGCTTTTAAGTGTGTGCTATGGTGGATCATGTATGATAGATAAGGTTGTTATGATTCCAGTACCAGTATCAGAAATATGTCCGATACTGCTTAAAATGCAGTATTGGTATCAGCGAGTACACAAGTTTATGTACCAATGATTAGATTAGACTAGATTAGATTAGATCAGATCAGATCAAATCAGATCAGATCAGATCAGATCAGATTAGATCAGATCAGATCAGATTAGATCAGATTAGATTAGATTAGAAATCTTTATTGATCCCCAGTGGGGAAACTCATTTGCCATCTCATCAACACATGCAAACAACATGGACAGTACATTTATAATACACAACAATAAAATAAATAACACCAGAGAATGAATACATTTGATGCATGATTTACAGGTTGGGGTCACGGTTTTACTGAGAATGTTCATTAAAAAATCTGACTGCAGCAGGAACAAACGACTTTCTAAGCCGCTCAGTAGAACACTGAAGGATCACCAGCCGATTGCTAAAAGAGCTCCTGGGTCCATTAAAAACAGTGTGTAGAGGATGACCTTCAAAGATTAGGACTGTCTTTAAATCGGTTCTCATTCTCTTCTTGAAGGTAACCTCAAGAGAGTCCGGGGTAATGCCAATCACTGACCCAGCCTTTTTGATCAGCTTATTGATCCATTTTTTATCATCAGCACAGATATTTACCCCCCAGCAAAGCACAGCATAGAAGAGGACACTAGCCAAGATACCATGATGAAAGACACTCAGAAGCTTCCTGCTGATGTCAAAGGATCAAAGTTTTCATAAGAAAAAATTCTGGACTGTGCTTTTTTGAATAAGACCACAATATTCTTTTTCCAGTTCAGTTTACTGCCCAGAAAGATGCCAAGGTACTTATAAAACTAAACAATCTCAATCTGCTGGCCCTTAATCATCACAGGGGTGTCCTCTTCCTCTTCCTTCTAAAGTCAAAAGAATCAATCTGGTTTTTGTACCCAAGGTCGTTACCCTGGGTAAGTAGACCATCTAGGGCTGCGTCATCTGAAAAGTTCTGTATAACGCAAGAGGGCTGACTGTGTCTAAAGTCTGCAGTATAAAGAGTGAATTAAAAATGGGGATAAGACTGTGCCCTGTGGAGCTCCAATGTTTGTTAAGATGATGTCAGACTGTTTGTTATCAAGACTGACAAACTGAGGGTGAAACAATAAATAATCTAAAACCCAAGCAATAGTTCGGTTGTGCAATTTAAAATTGATTTATTTATTTGCTAAAAGATGAGGTTGGATAGTATTAAAAGCACTTGAAAAATCAAAGAATAAAATCCTAACAGACCTAGCTGTTGTTTCAAGGTGACTGTAGATGCTGTGAAGCATGAAGAGCAGTGCATCATCTTCTCCCACATCTTTCCTGTAAGCAAACTGCAAGGGGTCTTGAAAAATAGAGACCTGTCTAGTCAGGTGACCCAGGACAACCTGTTCAAAACATTTCATTATGTGTGAAGTCAGGGCAACAGGTCTGAGGTTAGTAAGACAGCTTCTCGTATTAGCTTTTTTGGGAATGGGGACAGTACAAGATGTTTTCCACATTTGTGGAACTTTTGATGTGGTCAAAGACAAGGAAAAAACAGAGTGAAGAACAGAGTGAAGAACAGAGCACAACTGATCAGCACAGACTTTTAAGGTGCGTGGATGAACACCATCTGGACCAGCTGACTTGCTGGCATTAAGGCGCTCTAACTGTTGTTTGACCTCGTCAACATTAATAACAATAGGTGAGCTGCAGTCATCAACCTCTGTGCAATAGTTGAAAAGATGCTCTCATGAGCAGAAGAGAAATCATGCTCATCAAACGTAGCAAAGAATTTGTTTGCCTCATTTACATTAATCTGAGAGGCAGAAAAGCCAGAGTTACCGGTTCCAAAGCCAGTAATAGATTTCATACCTTTCCAAAGACCCCTTGGGTTACTATATGACATCTGACCCTCCACCCTCTCCTTGTATTTGCATTTGCCTTTTTTGATTATTTTTTTCAGCTCTTTTCGAGCAGCTCTAATGTTGTCTTTGTCACCACTAAAAAAAAAGGCTGCTTTTTTCCTGTTAATAGCGGCCTTAACTTCCCTTGTTACCCATGATTTATCATTAGAGTAGATTTTAATTTGCCTACAGGGAATCTGATACCGTTTGGTTTTGCTTTGTTTAGCCATGCTAAATATTAACGCTTTAAACTGGAAATCAACTCTTCTTCACTGCTGAAAAGCACTGCGTGCACAGGCTACTGTTTTAGAGCAGTGTAGAACAGTGGTTCTCAAGTGGTGGGTCGGGACCCAAAAGGGGGTCATGAAGCTGTTTCCAGTGGGTTGCGACCAGTGTCTGGGGGAAAAAATGGTGGCAAAAGGTCTGAGAAGTACTGCAGCCTTAGTGGACATGCATCCATACATGTTCTTTTACTGTGTTTCATCATAATAATAATGGGTAAATGTAAATGTTTTCTCATTATTTCCACTCATCTGTCTCCTGACAGATGAGTGGAAAAAACAACTTTGCTTCTCCCATGATAATGAGTTTTTTTTTCTCAAAATCATTTAAAAAAAATGTATTCATGGGGAAATGGGGTGTAAAACATGTTTCTTGTCTTTTTTTTGCATTTATTTGTTCTATCCAATATTCCAACTGCAAAATTACATATTTAATAAAGACACCTTTTTGAGGGGGGCTCCCAATTTGTCAGTGAGGAAACTGGTGGGTCCCTAGGCTAGACCAGTTGAGAACCACTGGTGTAGAAGAACCAAATGACCCACTGCAGCAGCGAAGAATGGTGGCTGTGTGATACCTGTTCAATTTCTTTTTAACATAAATAGCTCATCAGCCAATCACATGGCAGCAACTCAATGCATTCAGGTATGCCGATGTGGTCAAGACAACTAGTTGAAGTTCAACCCGAGCATTAGAATTGGGAAGAAAGAGGATTTAAGTGACTTTGAACATGTCATGGTTGACCAGACAGGCTGGTCAGAGTATTACAGAAACTGCTCTTCTGGGATTTTCACACATAACCATCTCTAGGGGTTTACAGAGAATGGTCATAAAAAGGGAAATATCCAATGAGTGTCAGTTGTGTGGATGAAAATGCCTTGTTGATGTCAGAGGTCAGAGGAAAATGGGCAGACTGGTTAGAGATGATAAAAAGGCAACAGTAACTCAAATAACCACTCATAACTACCAAGGTATGAAGAATACCATCTCTGAATGTGCAACACATCGAACCTTGAAGCAGATGAGCTGCAGCAAGCAGAAGACAACACCGGGTGCCCCTCTTGTCAGCTAAGAATAGGAAACTGAGGCTACAATGACAAGGGCTCACCAAAATCAGACACAAGAAGATTGGAAAAATGTTGCCTGGTCAGATGAGTCTAAATTTCAGCAGGAACATTTGGATGGTAAGGTCAGAATTTGGTGAAACAACAGCATGAAATATCCATCATGGATCCATCCTGCCTTGTATTAATGGTTCAGGCTGCTGGTGGTGGTGTAATGTGTGGGGCAATATTTTCTTGGCAAAATTTAGGCCCCCTAGTACCAAGTGAGCACCTATTAAATGCCTCAGCCTAGCTGAGTACTGTTTCTGACCATGTCCATCCAACAGTGAACCCATCTTCTGATTTCTACTTCTGGTGGGATAATGCACTATGTCAAGAACGTCAAATCAACTCAAACTGGTTTCTTGAACGTGACAGTGAGTTCACTGTACCCCAATGGCCTCCACAGTTGCCAAATCTCAGTCCAGTAGAGCACCTTTGGGGTGTGGTAGAACGTGAGATCGTCATGGATGTGCAGCCAACAAATCTGAAGCAACTGTGTGATGCTATTATGTTAATATGGATCAAAATCTCTGAGGAATGTTTACAACACTTTTTTAAAACTATGCCACAAAGAATAAAGGCAGCTCTGAAGGCAACAGGGGGTCCAACCTGGTACTAGCAAGGTGTAGCTAATAAAGTGGCGGGTGAGTGTATATGATCAATTTAATTGAGACTTCCACTGGGTTTTTTTTATGTTGTGGTGTGAAGAAATGTTGGAAGTAAGAGCTGACAGTGAGGCCCAATAACCTTCTATGCAGATCTACAAAACAACTGCATGCATAGCCTACTGCCACTGTAATGGAATGTGTACACATGTAAGGGGGGCAGACATGGGACCATGCTGCATCTTTGACAGCAGAGCAGAGGGGAGAGGGAGCAATCAGGTTCAGACATTTAATGAAAATGATGCCTCATGAGAACACGCTCAGCTGTGCATGAATTGTGCCATATCAAATTGGTTGAGTTGGATTCAAAAAGAGCCCAATAATTTTGCAGGTGAAAAGAACATAGATACTTGTCCAGCAGTAAATCTTATTAATGTATGCAACATCCATGTGCTCTTGTATCTAAGTTAGGAAGCCCGTAGTCTCTTTATACAAGATCTCCTCGTAAGAATAAATCAGTAGAATTTATTTACTAACCTTTATGACACTAATCTAAAAACTAGAAAGCATCAAATCAGGACAAGTGCTGCACTCAAGCACATCCTCACTCCCTGCCTAGAAAAAAAAGGCTTTTTTTTTTAGTGACAAAGAAAAAACCTGGGCTGAGATTAATTTAAAAGGTCAGGTGGAAATAGGTAGTGATGTGTTCAGAGGGAGGGACTCCACATGTCAGCCATACATATGGAAAAAATACATTTATGTCCATCCCCATGTTATGGTGGCTTTCATCTATCTTCACGCTGTGCTGGATGTCAAGGCGATGCAGTTCATGATCAGATAGTGAAAGGAATGTGTGTGTGTATAAAACGGCTTCAGTGCCTGACTGAACTGCAGAGTCTCCATTTAAAAAAACAGATTACAGTGAGATCCATAACTTTTTTCATTTCCTCTTTTGCCATGATATCAAGTTATTTTTTGCCACCTATCAAGAGTTTGATTTATTATCTCATTATAAAAACACTGCTTGTTCAATTGCAGTGAGCTCTTGTTGCTCTGATTGGCCAGCAATGACTGTGACAGGTGGAACATTGGTCGAATCACCTTCTGAAATTCTTTTGGAAGTCCTGCCCCAAGGATCCTTTACAGCACCTGATCGTAGGAGACCTGAGGAGATTCTGCAGGAGGTCCAAGTTGAAAAAAAAGGCCTGTTGCTTTTCCTCAGTAGCCATGCCACCACCTTCAAGTTCCAGCAGCAGAGCAGCTGCCTTCCACTGTGTGCTCTGTGCTCCCAGCTTAACCTAAGAGTTGGGCACAGTCAGCCAAAGAGCCGGTGAAGCAGAAAGAGTTTTCTTTCCTTTCATCGACGGCATCCAGGAGCGCCTCAGAAGGCCAATTTAGCCCTGCTCTCATCCTAAGGCTGAATGTTGACACCACAAGACTTTTAACTTGCTTGAACCATGAGAGAAACATGAATGTACTGACCTCTGCTTACCTGGATCTTGTTGGACATCAGACTCTGATGACACATTATGATCACAAGTAAGACACTTTGATCTAGGCAGAACTGGCTATCAGAAGCGTTTCATGTGCATTTGTTGAAAGCTGCATTTGCTGTATTATTGTCTCAGCTTTTGTAGTGTTGATTTATTTGCTGTGTCCATTTATGTCCAGTACAGTGCCTTCACCTACACAAATATTAGTGACACACATGAACTTCCTTGGTTCTTTTCTGGTCTTTAAATTAACACGTGAAACCACTTGTGGTCCAGCCATTTTATTTTTTTGATTAGGTTTCATTGATTCTGATTGATGCTGCTTTGTTAATTAAATTATTTTATAGATCTTAATAGAAGACTTTTGTGATTATTGGGCTTACACATTGTAATATTTTGCTGGGTTGAGAGGTTCATGCTCTGTTTCATACCTTCTATTTATTTAAAGACCAATATTTATTAAATTATATTTTATGTTTGCTGTTCCCTGTCTCAACTTCATGGCTTTATGAAACAGTCTTTTTGGCATATCAGGTTTTGTTCACTCGGGAACAGGGCTTGACATTAATTTTTTTGCTCACCAGCCACAGTGGCTAGTTGTTTTGCAAACTTACTAGCCTCTCTGTATTTCCACTAGCCACAATTTTGGTGTTTGGAAACTATGAGCTATATGCCGAATTTGGTACAAAGGGTATGATATGACACACGTGCTCTACTTTCCCTCATCAATATGATCAATATCAGCTCTCCTCTTAATAAAGCACCTCTCCCTGTACACAGCACACTACAGAGATATTTCATACTTCACTGTTAGAGACAGTCATCTAAGAGTCAAGGCTCTTAGATTTTTATTTTCTTCAGTGGATATTAAGTTTATGTTAATATTAAAATACTGTTAATTGGCTATTTATTAGGAAAATCTACAGCAGATTACAAGAACATCTCTAATTTTCACTCTGACAGATCTCTACCAGAGAAAGTTGACTGTCAAACTTCTGTCTTCTGCTCTATACTCCTTTAAACTGTATGCTGGAAATGTCTTCATATGCTTGTCTGATATTAATTTAAAAAACTGTTTAAATAATAGATGACTTACGTTTTGTGCATGAAGGTCACATTTGGAGAACATTAAACAATGTTGCTGTCTGTTGTTTAATATTAGCAGCAAAAAAAAAAAAAAACCTGTTTGGTTGAATTCTGTTTGACTCCTAAGTGAACAGTTACAGACTTTCATCCTTCTGCTTCTGTTTCTCACTGCCTCAGTAAACTGATTTAAAGTTTTGGAGTTTCTCTCGTCTTTTATATCCGTTAATTATCGATATTTGACAAATCATTATACAAACGTGTCAAAGGTTTTAATAACGTTTAAATTATGTGCGTATTTGCGGAGGTTTAATCATTCAGATCATCCTTAACAAACAAAGAATATGGATGGAGTATTTATCAAACAATGTTCAGACACACTACACACCCTGGAGCGCACACACACACAAGCAGCGCTGACTGCTTTAAATCAGAAGGAGAAAGTTCAGGTCTGAGCTTATCCTCCAACATTCTAAAACATTTTCCCTAAACAGATAGAAGCCTTCAGTCTACATTACCAACACGTCAGTGTGAGTGTATCATATCAGTATATGTTTGTCATGCAGCATCAAAGCCCTTGGCACTGCATAAAAACGCACGAATGGATGAAGAGACCAGCCTTTTCAGTTATTTTTTGAGGGATATGTGAGCCTTTATGTGCCAAACGGCCTCTCTGTAAGCCTAAATCATAACGGCTGACAGACAAGCACGGTCAAAGTGAAGCATTAGTTGTGACACCGATAAATTCAACCCGCCATCGTGGCTAGTTAGAGTCACGCTGCTACCCACCACAGCTGAAATCCACCCGCATTTGGCTAGTTGGCGGGTGTAAATGTCAAGCCCTGCTCAGGAAATATTGCTTTCTTCTTAATGTGCGTTGCAGGGTGAGTTACCTGGCCTGACAGTCTGGGTGACATTGCCTGAGCGTGAGCCGTCATACCTGCAAAGATGACCTTATCCTTCCTGACAGAATGATGTGCACCATATACCAGAACATGCTGCTCTGTCTGACAGAATTAGCAAATCTGTATGACAGTCTGAGTTTCCCTGTCTGACACAATGGGCTACCTGTCACAGTTTACATAAAACAAAGGGAGGACCAAGTGCAGGATACAAAAATAATGTTTCAACAAAGACAAAGGCGAATAAACAGTTTTTACTCATCACAGCGTCCTAGGGATTACACAAAGAGAACTGACACAGAAGGGCAGAGATTAAACACACATGGCAATAAATTGAGACTGAGACACAGGTGCGAACAATGAGGGCAATAAAAACTGGCTGCAATGTCACAAAGCAGGAAGTAACACCACAACAAGACAAAGTGGCCCTCATTCATCAAACATGGCAGAAACTGGGTGTATGGTTATTTTTACACAGATCAGCACCTATAAATCTGGACATGAGTGAGGAAATGTTCAGATCCCATGCCTGCTTTCAGCATGTGTATGTGTGTTTTGAAGTCAGTGTGGATTTGCTGTGATGTGTAAATCTGGCAGTGTTAGATAAGATATGGCATTACAGTTTGAAATCTTTGATCAGCTGGCACATTTGAACTTATTTTCATGCATGAAGTGTCATACATTGACCATTTATGGTTGAACATGACTGCAGAGGGCAACAAATGAGGCAGATCTATATGTGTATTTTCCAAGTAGGTCATGTTTTATAAAGAGAACATTGTATGCATATGTGCATGCACATGGTTATATAAATTTGAATCTTTTTTAGTATACACAGTTTCCAGGTTTTGGGGGGTAGTTATATTTGGTATGGATTCTACACACAGTTCTAATGCTCTAGTGATGATTTAATTAATGAAGGTATAATTGGGTATGAAACAGCAATTTTAGAGCTGCTTAATCAAAGGAAACTAAAATAAAGGGCTCTATGTACTTACCTTCCTTTGTACCTACCTGACTACCTTCCATTCATCCACTAACCCATATATCCAGCTCGCCTGCCTTTGACTAGTGGATTAATAAATTCATTAATGTGTCTGTTTGTATCTGTGGCTGGTAAAGGGGTGAGCTGTCTGGGGACCAGCCAAATGAGGGCCCAATGGAGGCCAGGAACATCATTATCCATTGCAAAGTTAAGCTGTGATAACCAAAGCCCCTCTTATCAAAGCAACAAAACTAGATTGTATTTATTTGTTTATACTGTAGTACAATATAGTATTTCCAAATGTAAACCCCTTTTCTTAAACCTGAATTACCTTTTCATCTGTAACATTAACAATGTGGATGGTCACATGACTACCATTTGGAAAGTAATGTCAGACTTCATATTTCAGTCACTATGTGCATAAACGTCAGGATACAGGAGAATACAACAGAAAGAACTGAAACATATTTAAAGGAAAACTACTTAAATAATTGCAGTTGGGTTGATTAAATGGATTAAAAGTGGCAAAAAAAATTGGCAGAAAATGGTGAAAAGTGCAAGTAAAGATTGTTTTAAAGGGGCAAAAATGGGTGGGAAATGGTAAAAGTTGTCAAGTAGCAATAATGGGTGAACAGTTGCAAAAATTAGTTGTAAGTGTTAACAAATTGGTTTGAAATAAGGCAAAAAGGGCAGCAATAATTGGCAGAGAATGGTGAAAATGGTTAAAAAGTAGCAAAAATTGGTTAACAGTTGCACACAAACAGTAGGTCCGAAAAAAAGGCAAAATTGGTGAAAAATGGTGAAAGCTGTTAAAAAGTGGCGGAAATAGGTTAAAAGTGGCAGAAATGGAAGGCAATAGTGGTGAAAATGGGTTAGAAGTAGCAAATAGTAGGTAAAAGCAGAAAAAATGTGAGGCAGCAATTAGTCAAAAGAAGAAAAAGCTGGTTCAATGGGGAAACAAATTTGGCAAAAATTGAGGAAACTGATGAAAAAGGATTAAAAAGTGGCATTAATTGATCATCTGAACCATTATCCAGAACACCAGTTCTACTGATCCAACACACATGCATTGATGTCATCAATAAAGCACAACTGGGGAGGGTCCATTCACTGGGTTTTTCAGGGGCCCTGCCAGCTCTGTGGGCAAGCCTGACATCCAGTAAAACAGCCTTTTTCTGTTCTACTGGTTGCCTGCATGACTAATGGGCTGTATCAACAGAAAATTTGGGTTCAGAGCCCCAAAACTAGGGGCCTTGCACTAATCTGCCTTCCTACCATACCTACCAGTCCTAGATCCTTAATACTTCGACTGATCTAAAGCAACTGTGAGACAGCAGTTTTCAAAATGGAAGCAGACTGGATTCACAAGCCTCCTTTAGTATCAGATCACTGACGTCATTCAGCTTTTTTCAGTATTTTCTACAGTTTCTGTTTTTGAAACCAACATGTGTTTACTCATATTTTAGTGCCCATATCCTGTCTGTGTTCTTTGAGCCACTGTTGGAAGACTGTGAGGAGCAAAGATGAAAAACCAAGCAGCTCTGTTTAAGGATGGTTAAGGGTCTGATTCATGGCGGTACATCAGTTGGTCACGCTGCCTGCAGCCTCGCCACGAGAGGATTCTCTCTACTGAGTCTTCTCCTCCCTCTGCTCTGAGTGGGCAGAGGACGATCATCCCTGAGGTTTAATTAGGCTTTTTAATTACAGGCTGGAGATGCTTCTTGAGAAGATAACAGTTGAGCAGAGGTGATAACAAAGGGAGGGGGTTACGGAAAAGTGGCAAACACATACACAGCTGAATTCACTGTTAACTAAAAGACAGCTCATTTGTGTCATGATGGAGTACATTTCCATCCCCCTGAAGGAACTTTAGAGAAATGATCTAAATTGATTCACTGCAGTCTCTGTGAGTTGGGCTCAAGTTAACAGAAAGGTAAAGAAGTTTTTCTCTAAGCCATTAGCTGAGCCGTGCATTTAAGAATAAATGTCTAAGTTTAGAAAAAGGCTTGAGTGTGACCACCTAGGTAAACCCCTTTTCAGATGTTCCTTATAAAGCATGAGTCATGGGTACATTTCATTCAAAGACAGGTTGTACATGTGCCAGCCAATCAGTTTAATTTCCTCTATTGTGTGTGGCTACTGATCCAATGTTTGATATGCATCAATGTATCTGTAGTTACTTTATGTGGTTTTACATCCTGTTTTTTAAGAAGTAAGAATGTGCAACTCCAGTAGTAACCTGAGCTCTACAGGCAGGCATCGCCATAGTTTATGAATGGTGGAGCCAGTTGGTTGAGAAAAGTCATGATCGAGAGAAGAACAAAAACATCTTTGCTTTGCTTTTAATAAAGAAATATGGCCCAGTTCTGGATAAACTGTTTCTATACTCTAGCTGCATCTGAGCTAATCGCTATTAGCAGCCATTGCTATTGGCTTCCGGTACTACTGAACCCCGCCCATAGCTACCACTTTGTTCTTTTCAAATGACGCTGATTGGTCAGATCTGTTTTCAAACCTTGCACAGTTGTTTCAGATCAGAGCTTAGCGAGATGGATTTGCCTGATGTCAGACATGGATTCTGGCCAATTCATCTGCAAGGTATCACAACAATCATCTCACACAATCTTTCTTCACACAATATTTGTCCAAAGCATTTCTGGTTCAAAGCGTGGCTTGTTTGTTCAAAGAGAAAAATAGATAAAGAAAACAACACAGAGATTGTCTGTTTTGGAAATCCCAGTAAACACGTAAATTGCAGAACCTAACAGGCATCGGCACAACAGCTTAGTATATTTACAGCAACATTTTTGCATTTTTCTTTATTTCTCCCACTACCAACATTGATCTGAGATCAATAAACTTGTGGAAAATCTCTCTTTTTGCTTTATTTTGTTGCAAACCTGCAAGAAATAGGTATTGCAAGGTTTTGGTTTTAAAATATTGTCAGTAAATTTGCTGGAGTTTGCTGATAGACTCCTCACCTATACACCTGTCAAATCAGATCTGTGCAAATATTCTACTTCAGTCTTATCCATCCATCCATCTTCTTCCACTTATCTGAGGTTGTGTAGCAGTGGCAGCAGACAAAGTAAGTCAACCCAGACGCCCCTCTCCCCCAAGCAACGTTTTCCAGTTCCTCCTTAAGGAATTCCCCGGCATTCCCAAGCCAGGTGGAATACATAATCCCTCCCACGAGTTCTGGGTCTCCTCCCAGTTGGACTTGCCCTCCACAGGGAGGCAACCAAGAGGTATCCTGATCAGGTGTATGAACCACCTCAGCTGGCTCCTTCCAATGTGAAGGAGCAGTGGCACTACTTCAAGATCCCTTTGAATGTCCGAGCTCCTCACCCTATCTCTAAGCCTGAGCCCAGACACTCTCCTGAAAGCAAGGCTTTGTCTGCTCTGAGATTGTCAAAATTAGATTTGCCAAAATAAAGTAAAATCACGATAAAGCACTTAATAAGCAATTAACACCATTGGTCCTTTGGTACGAAAAACCTTATCTTGGCAGCAATATGTTTTTTTGATCAGCTCTTGGGGGGCTCAGCTTGTCTTTGAAACCAATAGGGGGGGCTCCAAGGAAAAATGGTTGGGAGCCACTGTTCTACATGATCATATCATCATTTCACACTCTTGAAGCTTGTGCTAAGTCTACCATAAATGGTTTTGCCATTATGGCTAATGATGAGATCTGGACAGAAGCATGAACTCACTTAAGTTTTGGCTGGTAAGGGACGGCAGGAAGGGGGGTCAGGCTTGTTTTAACACCCCCCGCAAGCCCTTTCCATGGCGTTCCAAAGGCCTTTTATAAAATAACAGAGTAGATGGACCTCAGCTGAAACTCCAGGGTTTCATTAGCCTTTAAATTAAACAAGCAGCCCTTAGTACAGCCCAAGAAGCTGATTTTAACAGAAGTCTAATGCAAGCAGCAGCCTCTGGATGTGAATGTTCCTGTCCCGCCCACTTGCTAGCAATAAATACTCCCGACTTTAACCATCTGTGCTAAAACACTGACTCGCCTTAACTTCATATAGGCTTTTTACTGGAAGGCTGGCACAAAAAAAGTTCTCATAAAGATAGGGTGGACAAATTTTCTTGTCGTCATTCACACATCAGCCCTTCCTTCACAATGTCAGGAAACTGAAATGACTTCAGGAGGGTGACCGGGGCTGTACTTTACCAACAGCTCTTTACATTTCCCTAGTTACTGACACAGGATATTGTCCCTTTGCACACCATTAGTCTGACACTAATGGTGTGTTATGCTTAAATGTATCAGAACTAAACTGGCTAACTAAAGTGTCTGCTCAGCAGACTTTGGTTTGTTAACACATCACTTCCAGTTGTTTTTATCAATATTTATTCTTCTAAACCTGCTAGAATTCATTAACACTCAATGCTGTTTATATCATTGGTTTCAGGTGTAGACCTTGAAGGGGGAGAAGAGAAATTACAGAAGGTGTAAAGGAAACAGAGAGGATGAAGAGAAGGAGGAAAGAGGCAATTATGAGTTTGCTGATGTCATGTTCCCATTAGTTGGGGAGATTGATCCTAATGTAGCCATGGAAACAAAAAAGTATGAGTCATGGTGTGCAAAATAAGAGTGAGGGATTAGCAGAGATTGAATCATGCTCTGAATATTACTGAAGACTCCACAGGAGAAGTCAGAGGGAAACTATTGTTATCAGAATAATGCAGACAGAATTTCATTTTCATTTTTTTTATTCCGTATGTCAGTATTCCTAGCCTTCTCTAGTTGAGTCTCAAGCCCAGTTCAGACCAATGAGTTGCAGCAAGTCCTTGTCGAGTCTTGCAACGGTGCACTCTGCAACGGTTCAGAATCACTTTTTTAAAGAGATTTTTTTAAAACTTACTGTGGAATAATTCATCCTCTTCACAAGGGACAGTACTGAACATTAACTGCACTGTAAATCTTTATTATCTTGAAAATGCAAACATTAGACTGTACGATTCCTGCTCATCACTGATTTATACACTATATTGCCAAAAGTATTCACTCACCTGTCTTGACTCTTATATGAACTTCAGTGACATCCCATTCTTAATCCATAGGGTTTAATGACGTTGGTCCACCCTTTGCAGCTTTAACAGCTTCAACTCTTCTGGGAAGGCTTTCCACAAGGTTTAGGAATGTGTTTATGGGAATTTTTGACCGTTCTTCCAGAACATCTAGCGCCAGCTGTGAGGTCACACACTGATATTGGACAAGAAGGCCTGGCTCTCAGTCTCTGCTCTAATTCATCCCAAAGGTGTTTTATTGGGTTGAGATCAGGACTCTGTGCAGGCCAGTCAAGTTCATGGAATTGTCCAAAATCTCTTGGTATGCTGAAGCATTCAGAGTTCCTTTCACTGGAACTAAGGGGCCAAGCCCAGCTCCTGAAAAACAACCCCACACCATAATCCCCCCTCCACCAAACTTTACACTTGGCACAATGCAGTCAGACAAGTACCGTTCTCCTGGCAACCGCCAAACCCAGACTCATCCATCAGATTGCCAGATGGAGAAGGGCGATTCGTCACTCCAGAGAACACGTCTCCATTGCTCTAGAGTCCAGTGGCGGCGTGCTTTACCCTTTTCATCCAATGCTTTGCATTGCACTTTGTGATGTATGGCTTGGATGCAGCTGCTCAGCCACGGAAACCCATTCCATGAAGCTCTCTATGCACTGTTCTTGAGCTAATCTGAAGGCCACATGAAGTTTGGTCTGTAGCTATTTACTGCAGAAAGTTGGCGACCTCTGTGCACTATGCACCTCAGCATCCACTGACCCCACTCTGTCATTTTACGTGGCCTACCACCTCGTGGCTGAGTTGCTGTTGTTCCCAATCGCTTCCACTTTGTTACAATACCACTGACAGTTGACTGTGGAATATTTAGGAGAGAGGAAATTTCACGACTGGACTTGTTGCACAGGTGGAATCCTATCACAGTACCACGCTGGAATTCACTGAGCTCCTGAGAGTGACCCATTCTTTCACAAATGTTTGTAGAAACAGTCTGCTGGCCTAGGTGCTTGATTTTATACACCTGTGCCCATGGAAGTGATTGGAACACCTGAATTCAATTATTTGGATGGGTGAGTGCATATTTTTGGCAACATAGTGTATCTCATCAACATTGTAGTGTGGCAGCAAAATTTCACAGCACATACAAACTCTAAAATGCTTTGCTCCCTCAGTCTAGTTACAACAAAGGATAATCAATATTCCAGTGACAAATTAAGCTCCCATAGTCTTGGATTTCTTTCTTTCTTTCTTCTGTCTGTTTCTTGTGTATTATCTCATATATTGCACCACACGTCATATAGCACTGTACAAATGATGTTTCTGTTTCTGCACATTTATCTGCTTCTTGGAGATTACACGGAGTGTTTTTGGCCTGGGTTTCCAAGTTAAAACAAAAAAATTAAAGGATATAATTATCTCCAAAATTCATGGCACAACGTAATCTAATGAAATTGGCATTTATAGCCATTCATTTAAAAAAGGCCAATTTCACACTTTTCACTGTAAACTGCAATAGTAATATGTCATTTTGTAGCTGTCAAAATCTGAGTGAACTTTGTAATTCCCTATGTAGTGCACACATTGTATCCCATAATGCACTGTGAAAAGAAGTCAACAAGCAGTGATCACTCTTGCAGCTGTGTTTACCATCATGCATCACTGTTTAAAACTTTTTGTGTTTGTTTTTTATTGTGCTGATGAGCTCACTCTAGTCCACTACAGACAGTTCACTATACAGTGTAGTGCATTGGTTCTCAAATGGTGTGGGTCAAGTTTAGGTGCACCATAGGAATTTCTACAACCATATCTTATTACTACAACTACGCAACAACTAAAGGACTCCTAACTGCACTGTGCTGTAGAGGCTATTTTTGTATAGATAGGAATATGATGTGCCTTGAGATTTTGGCTTGATCTTAGATGTGCCTTGGGCCAATAAAGTGTAAAAACCACTGATATAGTGAATATGGAGTAGGGAATGAGAGTGGGATTTTAACGCAGATCTTACCTGTCAGAGTAAACACTGCTCCTGCTACAGGCCATCACAAGGTTTTCATCCAAATTGATTGCAAACGTAAACATTTTTATAGAAATTCAGTTAAATAAAATACAAATGTAAACATGTTTCTATCCACTTGTCCTTTGCGAGTATTTAGAGTTGAACAGGTGGTACTACTCGTGAAAAAAAAAGTTGAAACACTGCAGAAGAAGAGGGCCCAATGCCACATTGAATTGTGGTTCAAGTTTTTATCTCGGCAGGTATGAATGTAAGAAGATTGTATCCATGTAAATGGATCATTTTGACAACTTTTTCAAAAACTGTGTTCTCTTGGGAGAGCTCTGGAAACAGCCACAGACGTCATTGTTTATTCCAGGGTTTTTTAGAGTGTGGGAGAGTGCACCTCCCCTGTGCTTGGTGCAGGTTTGCACTGTGGAAAGGAGTAACTATGGATCATTGTCCACCTTCAGCCTCGATCCGTTCTTACTTTTCATTAATTTCTAAGTGGAAGAGCCATTCTCACACAGGTTGCCTTGGTATTTAACAGTGATTATTATGTGTTTGAAATTCCTTTATCTTCCTATCAGTAAAACTCGTGTTGGTCACCAAACATTGGTGTTTGGTCCAAACATGACACCAGAATTTATACGGCCTCCTGATATCAAAGCAAGAACCTCTTCAGCGTAGCCCACACTACACACATTTTTAAATTATAATCATTTTTTAATGTTCAGTACAGCACACATGGCAGAAAACAAGTGTTAGCATTTTGTTCCTAAAGTGTGTGGTGTGGAATAACATGACCAACTCAGCACACTAAACACTTTCAGATTCTTTAACCAACAACCTAAAGATCCACTTTTAAAATCCAAATCTCACATGGTCAAAATGTCTATAGAGTAAACCAGCTGTTAGCTACCTGCTACATGTATTGCACTAGCAGTCTGGATATATGTCCTTCCATTTCCATTTTGATTGCGGTATGTTTAATAGTACCTGTTGCACAAACACTCTTTGCATCAAATAAACAAGTTCCTCCTCCATTTCTGATGTCCATCTAACTTTATGTTTCATGTTTGGGCTGTGTTTGTTGTGCTTCCTCCTTTGGTCAGCTTGCTTTCTGATCAGCTATTACTCCACGCCAACTAACAATCCTGTCCTTAGTGTTCCTCTCACACACAGAGGGATTTCTAATCATAAATACTCCAATCATCCTCTAAGAAGATCAGAGAGAACTAAAGATCACTCTAAACAAACCTCAGGATAATCTGTCATGGTAATCTTTAAAACTATCTGATAATCAGGCCTTTGCTGACTTTTCATAGAAGGGGAAATCAGCTATGATAAGAATGCAGGCATGATTATCTTCTAGTGTGTGTCATGTTATAGCAAATTACACACTGTGACACATTAAGAGGACCCATCCAGGAAAACCTAAACTTTAAGTAGTCTTTGTGATACTTCATTTTTTTCTGTTCGTTGTTGAATCTCTCTCCTTTCTCGCTGTAGTTACTAAAATATATATATTTTGCACTAACACAGCAGAAAGCAAATAACTTTTTTTTTCTGGTTTATATTTCTGCACCTCCCCTGAAGTCTGCCATTGCCAGGGGAGGCTGGCCTCACACTTTGAAACTTTCTGTTTATTGCTAAATCTGTTTCCACTGCAGAAAGTCACACTTTCCTTTTATTGACACATCAACTTTTACACCTCCTTCAAGTGAAAAAAAGAAAAATGCTTCTACAATATTATGAGTTGAACCAACAGCATGTCATTCTTCTCTTCACCATCTGCATATTTCCATAATGCAAATTTTGAACTACTCAAACAAGTGACCTTTCACACACCAGTGGTTCAAACAGTTTTCAGCCTTAATGTCAACTCTGTGGTATTCTTTTTCCCATCATCTTCCTGATCTTCCCTTATCTAAGGCTGCCCATAAGGGGTGATAAAGGGGAGAGCTTTCTAGGGTCCTGCAAAACTGAGGAGCCCATGGAGGTCTGCAAAATCATAGTCCATTGTAAAGTTAAGCTGTTATGATATTTTATTTTTTTATTTAAAAAAAAAAAACTCGGAGGGTGATTGGATGAATGTTCTGTCTGTCACATTTTTACGGGCCAATCACAGCAATAAAACACGTGACGTTGTACCCCCAAACTGAGGTGCGCTGCTATAAAGAAATAAACTCCATAGAGAACTGCATAACGCGAACCATGGCGACTGTAGACACGTCAGTACATGACTTTTGTCATTTTTGAAAAGGAAACAACTCAATGCTGTTCTTTGTTGTTCTTTCAATGAAGAATGTCATCATGTTCTGGTAAAATTAATGCTTTAAAAGCATCCACGCTAATCTCTTCCACCATAATTGCACTGGCCTCTTGTTGCTGCTTGCATATGTCATGACTCCGCCACATCCAGAAGTACTGCCCCTCGACGCTGATTGGTCCTGTCACTTTCTATCCGGACCCAAACATTTCAGACGGGAGCTTTGCAAAATGGATTTGCCAGTGAGAAACACGGGAATGGGGGAATCCATCTGCTTTGCAAGGTTAGTGTGCAAGGTTAGGTTAGTGTTGCTTTGAGTAATTTTCTAGTGATTGATCTCCGTGAACGTACCTGTGTCTAACCTTGCCTTCTCCTCCATTCCCTCCAGTGCCTCCACGAGCTGCCAGCACAGCCCAATCTCTGCCACGCTGCCGCACTCTCACAACTGGACTCACTCACAGCCTCTCAAGCCCTCACCTCACGTCTGGAGCCTCTCACAGTCACTTGCAGCCATTCAAGCCCTCACCTCACGGCTGGAGCCCTGTCACCGGTGGATTCCCCCCTCCTAACTCCCCACTGCCTGTTTCCCCTCGATAAAACCTGTTTAACTGCTTCCTGGTTGTCCGGTTCGCATTCTGGGTTCAACAATAAAATCACAATCATCAGATACTCACCATTAGAGTAATTGTGAAAAGAGACCAAAAAAAATGTGAAAAAGTGGGAAAATGGGTTTAAGTGGCTAGAAATGGGTTAAAATGGGCAAAACAGGCAAATATTGAAGATTCCTTGTCTACCTATATAGCGGACCTGCCTCTCGCAACATGGCGACGATGTCAACGTCTGGCCAGCCAGCCAATCTCCTGTTGCATATTATGTCTGCGCTCAGTGATATGTGAATTGGGATCATAAATTGATTTATTAAAATTAAAGTTGAGTAATCGCTGTGCTTGTTAGTCCGAAAACTCACGTATTTTTCATCTACTTGTATTTCCTGAAGTGGCGGACCTGCCTCTATTAATATGGTGGTGACACATAAAGAAAACAATGAAGAAGATGATCAGTTCAAGTGACTTTCAGTATTAGAAGACAAGATATGGCGTCGCTTGTCCAACTTCAGGAATGAAGTGTAGGTCCTCGGCTGCATCCAGGTCCCTCTCCATAAAGTAGCAAATAATTGGGGAAAAGTGGCAGAAGTGTGTGGAAAAGGGCATAAAGTAGCAAAAATGGCAAAACAAAAAGGCAATGAAAGGCTAAAATGGGCAAATAAAGACATTGTAGAAATGGGAGAAAAGTTGCAATAAAAAGACTCAAAAAAATCACAAAAAAATGGAAGAAACTGGCAAAATGGGTAAAAAAGTGGCAAAAAAAAGTTGCAAATATGGGTTAAAAGTGGCAAAATAAAGGCAAAAAGAGGCACAATGGGCAGGAAAGTGGCAACAATGGACAGAAAGGGTTAAAAATGGATTAAAGTGGCAAAGCCTTTTCTTTTTTGAATTGCCAAAAACTTAGTGAAAAGTGGCAAACATGGGTTAAGTGTGGCAAAAGAAACGACAATAATAGATGGAAAAAGTAGTGAAACACAAATCAATAATTCCAAAATCAGAGCCTAATAATACCTTGACACATTTTTCATCTCCAAATTGGGGTAACTATTGGCCAGGATGCTAGCACCAATGCTACTGATCTAACACACATGCACTGATATCGTCTATACATCACATCTTAGGAGTGGCTGTTCTTTCATTTTTTTTCAGGGGCTCAGACAATTCTGTGGCAGATCTGATCTGCAGCAATAGGATGAAAGCGCATACAACTTCACACTTCACATATGAAGACTACATAGTCATTGTCACATTGCTTAATAATATATGAGGAATATAAATGTCCTTTGTAGACTTCTATTTTATGTCACAGTGACCTGCTGAAAAAATATACAGTAAAAATTATGTTTTTAACAGGTTGATGATGAATGGGAAAATTTATTATGTACTTTTTATTTACACTTTGGACTAGATTTTCAAAGATATTGGATATCCTTTTTTCCCTCACATAAAGATTTTCTAGTAAGTGTTGACAGCAATATAGAAAGTCTTCAGAGACATGTTCAAAGTGAATTAACACGTTAATGTGTACAACACACTTATTGGTTTATAACATTTTACCCTTCAGGTACATCTTTTTTGCAAGAAAACTAAACAAACATTGTGCTCTACTTGGCACACTCACAGTTTCCCAGACTCTGAATGATAAATATTTCAATTTGCAAACAGACTGACCTTTCATAGATAATTCTCTGATATTCAGTTGTATTAAACACTTTCCCTGCTTTGGAGATGATTTGGCATTTTCCTGAGAAGTGAGGTGTGTATAAAAGGGGGCAGGCAAATCTAGAGAGGAAGGAAATCATAAATACGATTGATATCAAATCCTAGAAATGCATTCAAAGAAGGAGGGCAATAGTTTGGGAAATATGCTTATTCGTTTTTGGGGCCAGTTGCCTGGCAACTAGGGGGGATAGAAGAGTTTCTGTCTCACCAAAAAGTGATCTAACTAAACAACGGCAACAATCACACAACATTGCACAACCATAGACTGTAGAAAGAATTGGACAAACCCTGTGTGACATCAGCCATCTGCTTACAATCGGCAGACTCAAGCTGCTTTGGAAGCCAATCTGTGGCGGCTTCCATATTGAAATCGTGGTCTCAGCCAAACTTTGGATCAACCTGACGGCCCGCCCACTAAGCTCAACTTCCTGTCAGCTAACTAGCTAGCATTCTGGTCCACAAAAACATAGCTTCTGCCTTTTGAGCTATCTGTCAATCAAATGAGACACACCAATCAGTCCAGAGTGAGGTTTTTCCTAAATACAATCTAAACCGTCATGGTACAAAAAATTTCAACCCCGTACAGTGAGAGCACATGAAGACATTAGCTAATGAGACACGTTTGGTTTTTTGAACCAGGCTGTAAACCAGTTTATTTCTAGTGTCAAAACCGGCTGTTTAACAGGTGTGGGACTTCTGGTTTTTCTGCAGCCAGCCTCAAGTGGACACTCATGGTATTGCAATTTTTTGCACTTCCACGTTGGCTTCATTTTTCAGGACTAGCGTAGCTGCTTGGGCACAACACAGAGAGTGTGATCCTGCGTTACTTTTGAAATGGTGCCGGTGACTACGGTGCTTGATTTGTTACTTTTTAGAGAAGAGTGTTGAAAGTCAGCAGGAGGATTAAAGCTGTCTCTGTATTGTAAATGATTCAGAGAAATATCTTTCAAAGATGCCAGTAGAACATGGGATAAGAAAAGGAAACAGGTGTAACTCTGTTATGAAGGAGGCTAAAACAAAAATTCATATGCTGTCTTAGAAAAATAAAGTTTCCGTGTAAATGTTGATTTTCAGAACAGGCAGATCCTTTGGTAGATCATGAAAAGCATGGTAAACACTACCCGCAATCCTAGAGTGTGTCAGCAGCGTCTGTAATTGCTATAACTCACACTCTTAAAAGTTTATCTGATGTTTGCTGAAGTTGTGTAATAATTTGCATGATTCGAATCCATTTTTGTGCTTTAGTGGTGATTGTAAACTGTTGTGGGCTATTTCAATTTCAAATTCCAAGTTGCTCTTTAACGTAGAGCTATGAGTTTAGGTAAAGTGCATTAGGGTTGCTTGGCTGTCTGCTGAATCAGCAGAGTTTTCCCAGAATGCCTATGGGCATTAAACTCTTTTTCACCATGAATGAAGTCGTTGGCTGTGTCCAAAATCACTCCCTATTCACTATATAGTGCACTATATAGGGAATATGCCATTTTGTAGTGGTGTCCGAATTCTGAGTGAGCATTGTTATTCACTATATAGTGCACTCATTCTATCCCACAATGCATTGTGAAAAGTAGTGAGCAACCGATGGTCACTAGCTCAGCAATATTTACCATAATGCATCGTGGTCGCTGATGCATGACATGACAGACGAACGAGAGGAGCACAGGAACATTTTTGAAAACTTTTTAAAATGCTTTTTTGTTTATTGGTTTTGCCAAATCTGTAAGATAATATTAAGGATTCAAAACAGAGTAACTTTGTCCCCCTATGATGATTACAAGACATGAGACCATCAGCTTTATGCAAAAATAAGTGATAATACACACAAAAAATGTATATTATGTTGTCACTATAGAGAGAACTTTTTCATCTATTAGTATATCTATTTTTTGTGAAAATACGTTACATTTTGTAGCAGTTTTTATTGAAATTTTACCGTTAATTTCGATCCTCAGCCGTTGTCAAGGAAATTTACGAGCCGTTGCTGCTAAACGTTTAAATTGTGAGACGGTGATGACATCATCGCCGTCTCACAGCCAGTGTAGTGTCCGAAATCATTTCTGCGTTTTGCAGTTGAGTCCACTATATAGTCCACTATATGCTGTTCACTATATAGTGGATAGAGAGTAGGGAATGAGTGAATGGTTTCGGACACAGCCATTGACTCAGTTAGAGAAGTCTCACCTGTGGGGATCAACTAAAGTTTTGTAGGGAAGATTTGACTCTATGGATGTGCACTTTCTTGATTAAATGTATTTTTCTGCCTTTGATTGTAAGGCTGAACTGTTTAAGGTTAAAAAATGGACTTGTGTTAACTTAATCAAAAACAGCCATTAAAGCTTGCTTTTGCTTAGTCAGAACAAACTTTTAGTTTAAAGTGAATAGTATTAAAAAAAAATTAAGTGCTTTTTGTAATTGTACCATTTGACCATCAGTCCCTAATCTGCAGTCTTCCCAGGGTGCCTTTGGGCATGAGACACTTCTGCACCATGAGTGAAGTTGCTGACTCAGTCAGAGAAGTTCCATCAGTGAGGAACAACCACAATCATGAATAGATGGTCTACTGAACATGATGGAAGAGGACTTCCTGGTTCATGGTGCAATTTTGGTTATGGTCACATGCAGTCTCTTTAGTTGGTCCAGGGCTGGAGTGGTGATCTGGCATACAGGGAATTTTCCCAGTGGGAATCATACTAACTGCTTGCGTACTTCTACCGTAATAAGGGTATTTTGTCCACTACATTACCAATTAACATCAAGAAGACCAGTGAAAACAGATTTGGAATCATGCCATTTCAATTGACTATAGCATTTACTGCATGTCTCAGCCTTTAAGCAGTCTTAGGCGACCATTTGGTAGACCTATTAAAAGGGGCAAAGGAACATTTATGGCATGTTCAAACCCCTAGTCCTAACCCTAACCAGGGGTAAAGGGACAGTTCATATTAAAAAATGCCAGGGCCAAGTTTTCTTTCCAGTCTGGCACTGAGTTGGCCTGTTTTGAGTGAAATAAATATTCAAGATTAAAAAATGTTTTAGAAATAGGGGAAATAGCAGTGGAAGACAAACATTTAGCTTTATGAAAAGAACTTAAACATGTTGCTTTGAGTTGGATTTCAACACAATTTTTAAGTCTAGGAAAGTTTAGATAGTGTAGTTAAACTTCAAAATTTCAAGTTAACCTATCATGAATGTGGGGGTACAACTGAGATGATATAACTTAAGAGTGTGACTCAAAGGAACTGTATTAATACAACTTGTTAATTTGAGTTGAGAAAACTTAATTCAATTGTGAGTTACCACTTGAAGAAATTTTTGAATTTATTTAACTGTTCTCTTTTTTCAGTGCACTGCTATCCACAGATTTCAGGAATTAGCAGCTACTACTGAAGTTAACAGTCATGGTAAACTGTGCGCTCACTGTCAAGGTTTGTGTGGTGATGATGAAAGCTGACACCGTATACGTCACCAGATCAGCAAATGGAAGAAATTCAGTTGCAGTAGCTGAGTTTGAACCTGTAGAGGGCAGTCATTATGTATATTTTTAACACATAATGTAAAAGAAAAAAGCTTTAATGTTGAGATCTGGACCCTAACTTAACAATATCACAATATACACATTTGTATATTCAGCAGAAAAAAAGTGGTCTGAGAGTTAAGTAGGCCAGCCACACACTAGACGATTTTTTAATCTGAAACGATTTTAAAACGATGAGAGACCACAGACTTCAGGACAATTTCCAAAGATTTTTCATCTTTAATCCTCTGAACGCACACACTAGACGACTCAGCAAGATTCTCAGATCACTGGAGACCACACACCTGCCGACCTACCTACGACCTTGTATGATCACGTGACTTCAGAAAAAAAAACACGGATGTCTGTCGATACCATCTTGCTGTCTCTTCACAACAGGCTGTCCTGGCATGCGTTACAGGTGCAGCAACAATCATAAAACAAGGGACAGACTCAGGACAAAATCCTGGCAGGAATTAAGGTACCATTGTGTTCATGGTTGTGAGCGGTGAAAGTACGTATGATTCGTCTGGTGATGCTGCCCGGTGTGCTCTCCCTCATTGGTTGTTGTGGGTACTCCGTCAGCGGCACTATGACCTAGAATCGTGAATATCAAACATGTTTGATATTTACGATTCAGGGTCTGGGAGGCTACAACGCGATTTGGAGCAGTAAATTAATCGTGTTGACACCACACACATGCAGACTACTCAGACAAATAATCGTTTGCGATGAGGCTCCAGTCAGTATAGGCCCCCACGATCATTGAGGGAGGCAAATCTTGCCCCAAATCGGGCTTAAAATCCTGTAGTATGTGGCCAGCCTTACTCTCTAAAAACGTAAGAAATGATTGAACATCTTTTCCATCTAATTAACTGAACAGAATGTTTTTTCTATAATGATGTCACTCTGAACTCTGGACAAACAGCTAATACCAGCTGTTAGACATCCACATATGCTTTGCTATAAATTGAGAAAATAAGCATGTGAACAGGTGGAGGATTGGAAGTTTAAAGTCTTACTAAAGAAAACTGAAGGAGATATTTCTAGAGAATGGTGGGAAAATACATTCAGGTTGGTCATTCTGCTTGGACTT
The DNA here is from genome assembly GCF_018320785.1 of Cheilinus undulatus. Classification (NCBI taxonomy): domain Eukaryota; kingdom Metazoa; phylum Chordata; class Actinopteri; order Labriformes; family Labridae; genus Cheilinus; species Cheilinus undulatus. The sequence goes on along the minus strand of NC_054870.1, from coordinate 29,185,133 downwards.
TCTGCACATTTGTTCAGACAAAATAGATGTGTGAAATGAAAGGTGGGAAAGAAGCTTCAGAAAAAATTACCATATGTGCATCTGGGAACTGCAATCAAGAAAAGTGACACATCTGTCTCAAATAGTTATCCTGCAAATTTGGTAATCAGCCATGAACAGATGGAAGGACTCATTGACTTGGAAAAGTGCTGATAAATATTATCAAGTATCTCTTGGTGTACTTCATGAATGATGCATTTAAGGCACAGCAACAGAGATGAATTATTTAATGTGGTTTAAAAAGATTTCACAGACAGAGTGAGGGACCAAACCGAGGTATTATGCCAAAGTGTGTGTGCTCTGCAGAGAGGTTTTGACATTTCACAGACAGATGATGAGAGATGACAGATCCAGAAACAGACTGGTAGATTTGACTGCAGAAGTGAACTTTAGGACTTGTGTTGCTGCTTTGGGGTGTAGCTGTGTATCACTGATGACAAATTGAAAATCTGCCATATTTTGAAAATGTCAACCTTTCAGAAAAACATATTTTTGATAGAACAATGAAAACAGTGAAATTTCTCAGAGACTACTGCACTTGATTTCACTGCAACATGAAATCTGGTTTGTTATAAAAACTAGCTCAAATCTCATAAATCCAGCAGGGACTCAGTTGGATGTTAGAGATACTATACAGTAAGAAAGGTTTAGATTCATCACCATAAACTGGGAGACTGCTCAAGTGTAAATGAGAAGTCCTTTTTGCAAACTGTTAAACATTACATACACAAAGTTTGGAGCAAATGTCTGATGACAAATTACAACAAATTCTGCAAATTTTGATGAAAGAGAAATCATGAGGACTTCATGTACTAGAAGTCCTACAGCAGGAATAAGATACCCTTCACTGAGTCTGGTGGTGATGTTTTTCTGTTACATATATGATTTTTTTACTTAGGTATGTGTGCAGTTCCCATGGTTGTCACATCAATATTTGGGTAATATTTGATTATATTCATTTTATGATGTGACGAGAACTCGTGACACAGTTAAGGCAATGGTTATGATTAAACTTATTTTAAAAATTGGTTGGCAAGGTAAATTATTAAATTCACTGAAATCAAAACACTGTCTTTAAAGGGATTTTCTTTTCTATCAGTATATTTTTTGTGTGTGTTCCTGTGTGATTCCAGGTTTGCCCACCTAACTGAGAGTCTGATTTAATGGTTGTGTTGACAGAAGCAATGCCTCCTGCCTGACAGCAGGAACCTTTGGAGCGCTGTGTTCAATAACACTGTGCACACTCAGAAAGAGGATTTATTTCCAAGCAATAAACCTGAGTAAAGAAAAACAACTCAGGGCAACAGAAGAACATTTTAGAGTTGCCTCTACTGTCCAAGCAAACAACAAGTTGGGCATATAATGCTGTTTTCTGGACACATCCAAGAGTAAACGGGCTGCTTTTTGGCAGTTTCATAACCCTTGTTTAATTAATTTCAGCTCTTCTTTGCATTATGAGAAAGCTGTGGTGTAAAACAGAATTATTTACAGTGGGTTGAATATTTTAATCCTCCCGCTGAAGGGCTTCAGCCTGCGAGGCTTATCTTATTGTAGTCCTGCACCCTACTTTAAAGTTCTTTGTTGATGTTATCAATTAAGCATCTGCTCCTCTGTATCGCATTTACATCCCCATCATAGTGAGATTCAATTTAAGCCTCAGAGCAGAGAAATAACTAGTGTTTGTGTTGTCTCTCAAGCAGAAAAAATCTGGCTTTGTCCCCACTTAAGTCAAACTCTGTCTCTAAAGAGAGGCAGGCATATCTGCCTATTCATTCTTTCAGGTCCACTTAAAGAAATCCTCTGCAGGGAGATAGACTAGACTGGCCAAAAGTAACCCCCCCCCCCCCCCCCAACCACCCCTATATCTGATGCTGTGCATCCATTATTGAACCTTTCATACTCTCTTTGCAGAAAGAGAGTACTCAAAGCAGGTATGTTGATGTGTTGGTCTAATTAGCTCATCTATAGCGAGTGCTCTTCCTACAGTGAGTGCTTCTCTAGCTAATGAGGGGCATCACATGGATGTGCTAACAGCTGAACCAGCAGCATTTTTGGTCATTTTGTCTACATAGAGAGAAAAAAAACACACACCTTCAAAGCTGTAATGTAAATGCAGAGGTTTTATCTTGAAAGCAGCAGCAGAGAAAAAAAGCTCTTTTAATGTGATGTAAAGTCCTCAGTGTTAGCACCACTGCCATGTTTAATATTAATATGTACACCACTACCATACCAAATTAATACTGAACAGGGAATCTAAGTAAGACTGAAGCTGTAGTCAGGAATGCTTTTGTACGATCAGCCTTGGAAGTCTGTCCTTAGGACAGTTTAGAGAGACTGTGAGAGGAAGTTGTGAAACTCTGTGAAAGGGCAAATTTAGAGCTGCCACCTTGTCTCTCATGGAGGGGATCACTCCCAGTTCACTTGAAATCCAGCAAATGGCCCAAAATATATAGCCTTTTCCAGACGTCACTAAGGGTTAACTGCAAAGTAAAATCCACCACCTAGAGGCTGTTGGGGTTTTAATACTAGATTTTGGTTATAAATAAAGCATTAATATGAACAAATGGAATTATCAGTCAGGGTTAATAAGTAACAGGGCACTACGCTGAAAGCAGGCAGCAACAACCAAAAAGGAGCAAAAATCAGTCTCAGAAGGAAGATATAGATATTTTATTATTGTTATTTAATAAATATATGCTGCTTGAATGGTGGTGGAATGGCCAATGGCAGAGGGTAACAGATTTCTCTCTCCTCTGCTGATGGAGTCAGTCCTTGCAACTGAAAGTTGCAGCTTCTTACCAAGTACATATGAAAGTTCCACTGCAGATTAAGCACATTTGACAATATTATACTGTCTGACTTTGAATTTGCTTGCAGTGTCTGGGGACACAGTTGTGCTTTTGGAGGCACCAGAAGACGATTCAATTAGTACTGTACATTTTATTGAAATTACAGGCTTGGCATGTCTTTTCAAATGTAAATAGGAGTTCTCTTGATTCATGTATGTTTAAGGCAGGGGGAAGGCACATCTGCAGCTGTGGAGTGTTCCCCTGCAGATGAGGACACACTGTCACTGGACTCCAGAAGGCTTAAGGTATCATATGAAATTTGTGGAGATATACTCTTAGTCCAAAATGAATAGGAAGTCAGTGATGTGGTGCTAATAAAAATGTGTTACAAGACCTAGAGACTGCACTGCCTCAAAAGCAAGCTGGTAGCATTGTGAGTATCCTGTATGCTGAAGTAAATCTATGTGATGCACAAATCCTGTTGTGCTAGTTGACAATTTTTATACAGAATTCACAAACCATCAGGATCATGTATGCCAAACTCCTGCAGAAACAGGCAGAGCTGGCAGAACTCCAAATCCAGAGAGGGAAACAAATCCAATTGAGCTGGATATTGAAATCAAAAGGAGGAAGCAAAGGAAACTGGAACTAGAGATCCAGAAATTGGAACTGGAGGTGAGTATTGCAGTGCACAGTGTAACCATATTTGTGATTGAGTGTGTTAATCCTTGTGACTTTTGCTCTCTCCACTCCAGACTCAAAGCTGAGAAACGGCAATTGCAAAAGAAACTAGAAAATAATGGTGTCCTTTTGTTTTTTTACATCTGTATTGTATTGTATCTATTTGAGTAAGGTCTGATTTTTTTTGTATCTTTTTGAACCTTTCAATGTTGGTGTTGTATTAACAAGGAAAGGATTCCAAGGATTCCTTACTTTTGTTGCTCAAATATTTTGTCTTTTTATATGTGCTTTTTGTCTTTATATAATCTGTGCAAATAAATAATAAACTAAAAGTCAACCGGCAAATTAAATGACCACAGTTATAATATTTGGATGCAGGATAATTAAATGATGTAATGTGTAGAAAAACCATGGAAATGCTGTAAACCACACTCATCTCTCACAGTACTGACAGCAGGGGTTAAGGAAAGATGGGAGTAAGATGATAAAGGAGAACTGTGGTGATTAAGGAATCTGACTGTACTTTCCCTAGGCGGATCTTACGGATGTGACGTGTCTTTTGTGTAAAAACTACAATTTAACATTGATGGACTACAAAATTTGCATCTACCACTTGGTGCGTTCTCCGTGTTATGTGCTGCGAATGAAACTCTAAAACGTCAGAGATAAATCTGAGCTCATTAAGATTTTTATATGCCAAAGTCTCTTCAGGAAGAGGAACTATGACTGTGAACATCCAGAACAGCAGAAACTTTTCTCTTAATCTGAACTTTCTGCTAAGTCAATACAACAAGCTGAATAATGTTCAAGTCCTTTTATTTCACAACAAATTGTTTTGCTTTATTCCCTACTTATCCATTTGCTCTTTAATTTTCTCATCTGTTAATTTTATTAGTCTACTCTGGTTCTGTCCTTCTTTCAGCTCGTCATGTGACAAGCTCTATAAACAGCATCTTCACTGTGTAATTATGAGGATTGATATAGCCTAATATTCACAATATAGCAACATGCCGATTTTATTAATTGGTTGGGATTTACAAATGTTTATCACAATAACTTTAATATTTCAAAATAGCAAAGCAAATACAGTTTAAAATACTGACTGATACTATTACTTTACTGTTTGAATAAAATAGAAATGAGAAGAATTGAAATAGTTATAAGTTGAATGATAAAGTTGTCATGTCTGTAATATTCCTCTGTTCGTCCCTACTGCCTTCCATTTATCACATGGTTATAAGTTTGACACCGGGTTTAAATCGGGGCTAGTAAAGTTACACTCAAGTTATTCACTTGTTTTGATGAGCGGTCAACAGGTGCATCACTTTATATGAAGTATTGTGTGTCGTCTTTTCATCTCTCCTTTGGTAAAGGATGGTCCAGTGTTTCCTAGGCTAAAGGAGATAATAAAGGAAGTTATGAAGCTCCTTTCCTTTTCAGTTGGAGAATTCGAACAGCCTTTATCATGGCCGACACTAAAATGCTTCCAGGTCGTTTCACTCAGTCAGGAACCTTACTTAACCTGACTGTAGAAACTGGAAATGTAAGTACTCAACTTTTGTCATTTTTGAAAAGAAAACAACTCACTGCTGTTCTTTGTTCTCCTTTAAAAAAGAAATGTCGTTGTTTTTGGCAGCCCTGCTCCACAGATGAGCAAATGAAGGACCCCTCATTGGTTTCCTTGCTATTGTACAATATTTCAAATTTGCTCTCTTTAAATAAATGTGATGACATTTCTTTCAAAAATGTTAAGACATTTTCCCCAAAAGCACAAATGTGAACTAGATGGGGATAGAGGGAAAGGTGCATTTTGTTCCCTTGTGTCAATGAAACACTGTCAAGGAGGCATGCATCTTAGTTCACTTAATATTCCTTAATATTGTTGAGATATTAAGTCTGTACAGAAAAGAAGCTTGGTATTAAGTTAATGCCATTAAAGAAACTATATCAAGAGCAAGAAGAAGTCATTTTTCTATCAAACTGAACAGGTCTAAATATTGTAGAAAATCATAACCTTAGAAAGGTTTAAGTGGTGAAAATCGCTTACATTTTCAACTGGCAAAAACCTACCAATTACAGCAAGGTCAAAGACAAATGGAGGACTGTTGAACCTTGATTGTTCTCATGAACTCTTATTAAAGGCTATGGATCCATTAACCACAATAAAAGAGTCCAAAAATACCACTGACTGTATGGAAGGAGCATGCTGGTCACCATGTAAGAACATGTATTCAATGACTGCTTTTAAAGGGCTGTTAAAACTTGAAATATTATTTCTTTGCTTACTGACATGAATGCACAATGACACATGGAGGAAAAGCTGTTTTCAATGCTGCTGTCACTCTGTGTGAGCTTGTGTGCTTTTTGCCAAAGCGCAGCATGTCTCCTCTTCTCTGTAAGTCCACCTGCCTCTTACCTTCTCTCCTCGTCTCCCTTTCTGTAATTCACTGATCCTCTCACACACAGCCTTTTATGTAAAAGTCATCGAACAAATTAGCTCCTGGAAAACCCCATTCAGCTGCCTGGGCCTAGCCCAGTAAATCACACTGACACAATGACCACAGGGAGAAGATAACTCCCCAGGCTCTTCTATGAGTATGGTAAGAGGCTCTGCAGGTTAAAGGATGATTGAAGGGAGACAAATCCTCACTCCAGGCCACAGGAAGGATGGCATTGTCTGTCTAGTGTCTGTTCACCACTTCAGATAGACAAGAAATATCTTGCTTGCTGGAAGATATTTGATGGACTGCCATGACATTTAATACAGACATCACAGTTTGTTCATACTATGCCGCCAACATCACTTATATATTGGTCAGGTATTATCAGTTAGGGGACAAATGATCACATAGCAAAAACAAATAGCATATATCACAAATCACAGCATGTTAACATGTTTAACTTACATAGTGGATAGTTAAGATACTGAATATCAATTTGACAGTATTATAATTTTATAGATTTTGGTATGCTGATAAACACCACCTAAAATTAATCCCCTGCTTGGATGTTTTATCCTTTTTAATGGTTTTGTAAATTAGTCATGGTCCTTGTTGTCTTTAAACCATTTCTGTGTAGCTTTCACTGTATGCTTCGGGTCATGGTTTTGCTGGAAAATAAATCTTCTCCAAAGCCGTAGTGCTCACACAGACTGAATAAGATTCCTCGATTTTCTTCTATTGTGCTGCATTCATTTAACCCTCTACCTGAAACAATGAACAGCACCAATGATAAAGATTCAAGCTCAGACCGGATGGGGTGCTAAAAAAAGGCAGGTCATTTAATACAGTCCAAGGTTGGTACACAAGGTCGATTCAAAGGCAGAGCACGATTGGGAAACAAATCCAGAGCAGCAGCAGAGTCGAAAAACACTAAAAGATCATTCTTACACTAGAAAACAGGGATGGGACAGTCACACAAAGGAGAATGCTACGAATTGGCAACATGAGGGAGCACACATTGGGATTAAATACACAGACAATCAGGGGATAATGAGACACAGGTGAGGATAATCAGGGGTGGAGCTGACACATGAGGCAGGAAATAGGAGGAGCAGGATCTAAAAGACTGAGACATGGGTAAGTAAAATACAAAATCAAACAGGAAATAATCATGAACAAGAACTAAAATGAAAACATGACCTAGGTAACTTTAACAACTGTGTCACTACCTTATGAGTCTTCCAGGGCTGGCTGCTGAGAAGCATCCCCACAGCATGATGCTACCACCACCATGCTTCACAGATGGGATTGCGTGTTTGCTGTCATGTGCAGTGTTTGGAGTCAACCAAACATAGAATCTTGTCTGATGGCCAAAAACCACCATTTTGGTCTCACCTGACCAAAGAACTTTTGTCCACTTGACCACTGAGTCCCCCACATGCCTTCAGGCAAACTCTAGTGCAGATTTAATTTGAGTTAGTCAATATAAAGGGGGTAAATATTTATGCATAAAAATATTTCTATATACTATAAAATCTTATAAAAATCTTAACCCTAACCAAAGTAAGGTTTATGCCACGGCTGAACTCAATTAACAGCATTGGTAATCAATTTTTATGTTTCTGCAATGGTTAATACACCAACATGTAGAAGCTCTTTAACCCAAATGATATTTTTAATGCTAAAATATATTTATTATTGTTATCCATGACTTTTCAAATTTACTGATTTACAAAAAAACTGAAAAAATAGTAAAGCACATTAATATTTCTTGATTAATATGTCAAATTATAGTTATTTACTTGCATTCCTGAACAGAAAAATGAGTTTTAGTGCTTGAATGTTATGCTTGATTCATTTCTGACTTCTCAGAGAAGCCCAGTGAGCCGGCTCAGATTTGGGTGAATTCAGTTTGAAATTCCTCATTCCTGTTCAAAATGGTAAAACGTGGAAAGATCGCTGAAAATGAAAGAGTCCACATTAAAGCACTTCATGATGCTGGATGGTCTTTGAGACAAATTTGACAGGTGGTCTAATACATTTGTTAAGCATTGTACATATAAATCTTATTGCAATTTTGGCTCATATAGCAAATTTGATATGAATTGCCATTTTAAATTGTGTGGATTAAAAAAAACATACATAAGCAATGAATTAGGATTTTTGTTTTGAAAAAAAGATACTTAAATGTTTGCATAATGTGTACAGCATAAAATCTCTGCTGTTCTTGCAAAAAGAAAATCTGCATTTAACTGGTATTTTGACACATTTTAGGTTAAAGAAATATTGCACTGTCTGGGATTTTGAATTTTGCAGCAAGCCACATTGCAATATAATCGCATTATTTTATGCAAGCCCATCAAAGGTAATTCCCATGGTTTGTTAGTGTCAAGCTAACAAGCTAAGACGTATTTCGAAATCCATGTGTGAAAATTGCGCCTAATAGCTTTACTCCTGATAGGCGAACAGATGAACAACATTAGGTAGGTGTTTACTGTAGATTCTATGTCAAGGTAAGTTGCAAAAATAATCATAAACAGTACTTTAAATTCAGTTAATTGAAAAGGTGTGAGCTGGTATGAGGTTTTTAAAGTTACCTAACCATCTCTCTCTCTGTCTGTCTATCTCTCTCTCTCTCAAGCATCCCCCCCCCCCCCCCCCCCCACCCAACAAGCGCACCCACTCTCATTGATCCCTCATTTTCTGCTTTGCACATGCAGAGTACCAGCTTGTACTTCTTTGTTCATCCCTTGGCACTCACACTTCTTTCTTATTGTTTATCAGATGCTCCACCTCTAGCTCCACTGCCAAAGAACTCCCTGCTGCATGTTTGAGAGGCTCAATGAAGCTGAGTCGTGCTTTGGTTGCTCTTGACCTTTTCACATGCAAATCAGTGCAACACTTCTCTGCTCATAGAGAAAACAGGAGTTGATCTAGACTGCTTCAGATCTCTATCAATGAGCCAACACTGTCACAGAACATACACGTTCTGTGCATTTCCTTCTGGTAATTCTCCCAGTTCACTATTTTTCTTTAGATACCAAGTCCCATAATGATGTAGGTAAAAGAAAAAAAAAAAAAAAAAAAGGCTGGTTAAAAACATTGAGCGTAATCTCCTTGCAAAACTAATTTAAGACAATCTCATTCAGACTGAGAAATTATCTGAAAAGCAAACAACAGATGCCATTTTGGGTACTCAGATTTATTTTAATACTCAAAACTTCTTATTGTAAAATTAATAATGCTAAATCATTGTTAAAAGGTAGATTTACACTTAAGAGTTTCATTGATGTAGCAGAACAGGTATGAGTTTTTGAAAGTGTTTGTTGGAGTAGGAGAGCAGAGTTTTGGTGCCCCCCTGTGTTAATGGCAGGAAAAAGACACAGTAGGCTGAGCATTCATCAGCACCGAGGCTCAGTGGAGGAGATTCCAGGTTTCCTGCTCATGACTGAGAAAACAAACCGGTGAAAGAATACAGAAGCTGATTTTAAAGTCTTCTTGATGAGGATTTATTCCTGAAAATTTGACATCATATCATAGATTGCAATGGCAATATTAGCTACAGAAAAGTCAACGTCAGAGAAAGAAAGTCTGCTTGGCTGTGTGTGCTCAAAGGGCAATACTGAAATCATTCAGTCATTTCATTCAAATACCATACAGGTACTGCTGTTTCGCTGCTTAGAAAGAATGATACAGAAAAACGTCTTCTGTGCAGTTTTATTAAACATTACAAAAATATCCCTGCATGAAACAGATGCATGGTCTTAAAGACTTGAAAAAATGTTTCAAAGAGCTATCTTTTATTGCTTTTGTAGCGTTCATGGTGCGAAAATCAAGTAGATTTCAGTTTAAATGACCTCAGAGCTACAGATACTGTTGATACTGCTGCTCATAACATACCATTATTCTTTGACATCTACAGCATACTGGATCATCATAGTGAAGACATTTTTAAGAGACATACCATAAACTAGTGGATCCTAAATTGTGTGTGTAACACACTTGTGTTAAGGCAAGTCGAGGTGTACCATGGTATTTTATTCAACCATACATTATCACTGCAACAACTAGACGACAATTTAAAAAAATATACAGTAACGTGTTTAAGAGGCTTTTTTGCATGAATATAAATATGTGGCTTGAGATTCTGGCTTTATCTTAGGAAGGCCTTGGTCAAAAAAATCTTTAAAAACGACTTCTTTAGACTACAATTATTCATTTTGTAAGAATATAGTACAGCAGGAGGCAAAATGTAAAGAAGTACTATATATATTCCTCTATATTTGGATGTTTTATATAGAAAGACTTGAAGGGATTTGAATTCAAATCGTCTTAAGTGTCTAATTTTACATACATTGCTCTAAAAAAACACAAGAGGTTATATGTAACGGTTTATAAAGACAAGCTACATTTTCTCAGTTTTCACCATAATGAGTAATGGTCTTTCTTACAACCTCCCCGTGGGTCTCTTTCTCTAACTTTTGGATTGCATTTTCTATAGATAGAGAGTCGTTTATTGTCATTGCATTGTAAAAACGCAACGAAATTACGTTTGGCAGTCTCCTGTGTAGCAGCAAACACAGTGGTCCACACGGTGGTTAGAAATCCGCAGCCTCACATACCTATACCTGCCTTAAGATGAATGTAGAGCAAAAATTTCGATAATACTCAAAGAAATGTCCAGTTACGTGCATCTTAGATGTAATTTGAACCGCCGTGTATTACAGACTGAATATGTGGATCCTCAGCAGTGCATCTTCTCATCGACTGCAGCCACACAGCACCGGTGGCAGCGCGCCTGCGCAGTGCATCCAGGGGCTCGGTGGCGTTCGGTGCTGAAGTGGGGCGGATGGCAGAAAACCAGCAGCGATGGACGTTACACCGCGGGATTCCCACTAACGATGTCTTTAAACAAACATCGGAACACCGCGTTTTCACACCTATCGCCCTAGGACGCTGACAGCCCAACAGAAAGGGGTAAGATGCTGTTTATTGTGTGCTAACGCTCCACACAGGCAGGCTAGCTGGCATTAGCACGGCGCTAGCTGCTCGCTGCTCAGCTCAGCTGCCACCTCCTCCTCCTCTCTCGCTGCGAGAGGTAGCGGATCCCGGGCTGTCGGCTAAAGCTAGCAAGTACAAAGTGGGTGGTGTTTGATTTGTAAGAGATTTTCTGTACGACAGGCAGCACTGTGAAACCCTGTCTCTGATGTGGTATCAGCCCGTGGTGTGAGCTAGGAGGGGATCTCCTCACTCTCCCCGGCATGCTGTGACCTGCAGCGGCGGGGCTCAGATGTTTCGGACAGCTGCAGGAGAAACCGTGCAAAACAGGCAGCCCAGCAGCTAGCCAGCAGAGCTAGTGCTCAGGGTCCGATGATCCTCACTACTCCTTTTCTGAAGATATGCACGGGCCCTCAGGCAGATGCAACAAACTCCAGGGCTGCGACAGGAAACTGCATGTATGCACCATAAACTATCCTGGCAACTCATCTCCATTTAACAGTGTCTCGACTCACAGAAACTCTTTTCTTCTTCTGTCAAGATATCACGCTTGGAGCACCCACATTGCTGTTTCCCATGGGTGTGTTGAGTCAGAGCAGCCCAGGTTTTGTTGCCACTACATCCTGACACACTTCCTGATTAATCTCATTCAGCTTTTACAACTTATTCTCATTTTACTCATTCAGCTTTTCATAAACACGAGCTCTCTTACCAGAGTATGTGACTTTGATGTTATTTGCTTGTAGGGTGGAGATATGCCACACTGAAGAGATGTATCCTTAAACAGGGAAACCGTGCAGTACAAATAAACCAAAGAGGCAGGGTTCATTCAGTGACACTTAAATATCTAAAGACACTGTATGATATAGCTAACATGTCACAAGATTTAGTACTTGTGTTCCTTGTTTAAATTCAATCACAAGTAAGTGTTTTAAAGGATAGATGAGTTTTTTTAATTTCAAGCAGGGTTATAGAAGTTGATTGTTAATAGAAAGTAGAGCCCGACCGATATGAGATTTTTGGGGCCGATATCGATATTGGGGGCTAAAAGCCGATATCTGATATATCGGCCAATATATGAAATAAGAACATTAATATACACAGGATATATACTGTACATGAACACAAATGTGGACATGTGAATAACCAGTTGCATTTATCTTTGTTTATGTCACAAAGATGCAACTGAGACTACATTAAAATGCTGTAAAATAATCTAATATTTTGGCTGTGGATCATATTAGACAGGAAAATGATAAATGGAGAGCCGTATTAACATCATTGTGGTAAATATGCACATAGAATATGTTTACAATGTGTTTTTTAATAACCCTGAGGAAGGCCACAAGCTTAAGTGCACCTGTTTTATAAAGTTGTTCTCTAAAGATCTACTGTTAGTGAAACTTTCTGTCTCCACACTGGTAGAATATGTAACAGGAAAGATAAACACCATATGAATGCTTTCCTGGTTTGTGCTTTTCAAAGTAAAAGCCCGGTTTAGCATTTTATAGAGAAACTCCTTTCACTTGTACAGAATGCTTTTATTTTGAAAAGTTCCCGACAAACTTCCACTGTACACTGAATGAAGTCGCTTTTATAAGGGGGGTTTATTGAGTTAAAACTTATGAAGAAGGACAGGGCTTTGAGAGCAGGCCAGGGAGATGTGGCTGACAGGCAGAAAACTCATGCCCTGTGTGCAAGCTGCACCTGCAGGATTCGGAGCTGACACGCGTGGCACACGCAAGCAGCAAAACAAGCCGAGTGAGTCCGACTGCAGCAGGGATTGGTCTGCTTGTGAGTGCTTAGGGACGAGAATGGCAGCCCCTGCTGCTCAGTGAGAAGAGCAACAACGATATGTGCTTTCACGTCAGAGTCTCCTAAACTCTCCAGTAACACCAGAAAAAGTTGCTAGATTCGTTGCTAGTCGCTTTTTGAAAAAGGGTTGCTAGAGGGGTCTGAAAACTCGCTAAATATAGCAACAAAGTCGCTAAGTTGGCAACAGTGAGTGGGGGAGCGCTGCTGCTGCACTCTGCGTCTGGGGGGGAGGGGCCAGGCACTCGGGCTGAGTTCTGCACGGATACACACAGAGCGACAGGAGCAAAAAGAGAGAGACAAAATCCCAGCGCAGCGATAAAAGTTTATCGGCTACATATTGGCCAGTGTTGATCAATCTGTGAAATGCTGTAATTGGCCTGATTAATTGGCCCGCCGATAAATCGATAGGACTCTAATAGAAAGTGTAATTGCCACAGGGGATGCTGACCCCTTTTGTGAGAACATGGCAGCAATGCCAACCCTAAAGCAAGGCTTTTTACTGGCTATGGGGTCTTGTTTTTCCTCGTAGCTTTACCTAATTTGAAGAAAAGTTTAAAGATAAAACAATAGGTTATTAGAAAGCATATGACCCTAAATGCCTGTTGGGGGCCAGAAAGAGGGTGGCAGCCATTAGGAATGACTGGGAATAGAGGACAGTTAGTACTTTACAGCCTGAAATGGACTTGTGTGCTGCAATTATTATCAGAAAAATTTTACATACATTGAGTAGGATACCTACACTTTACAAAAGAGGGATTTTTTACTACAGTTTAACTGATTTACCTGGCATGGAGGCGATCATAAACACTCAGTCCTGCAGATTACCTAGTGTCTTCTGTCAAGATGAAGGGTGACAAGAGTCTAGAGAAGTTTAGTCTTGGGCTAAGAGGTTAGCTGAGCCCCTGTAACTTAAAAAAAAATCTCTTTTTCACAAACATGCTTTTAATTGAGGCGCTGATGTACTATCGAGAGAATAAACCTTGTGGAGTAAGAGACAGAGTAATAATGAGCCATTCACAAACCAACCTGTTCTATGAAATGTGAGCCACTGTAGCTAACTATTCATTATTTCATCTAGAGCTGGGCGATATGGCCTAAAATTGATATCCCGATATACTACACGATATGTATCGCGATATTTTGAAATGTCCTCTGAGCAGCTGTGTAATGTTTAATTCAGCCCCAAAGGACACTAGTTTGGTGATTAAAATAGACTGTTCTATCGGGGTTTTTTAATAAAATTGTATGCAGAAAGGGTAAAAATCAATATTAAGTCAAATTTAGCAGTTTTATTTTGAAAAGGACTTCATTCAATCTTTTACTAATAAATTAAAAATACATAAATCATGAAATACTCGGTCTTTTACAGTGTATGGAAAGTCCTGAAATGTTTTCTGTGTTATGTTTACTATTGCTGATTATAAAATGATTATTTTCCTCATTAAGGGTGAAGCAAACCTACACAAAACTCACAAATCCTGCGTGCAGCCAATGGCCTGCAGTCTAGTCCATCATTCAGGCTCACAGCTGTGATTATATTAGTCCATTATCTGTGCTGATGAACGCTGGACCAGTTTCTGAGAAGTTCATAACACGAGAGCATCTTTTGACTTTATTCAAGAAACTGTGATCATGGGGAAAAAAAGCTTGTCTGGAGGCAGGGACATTTTAAAACCACTTTGTCAGTCTTTTGAACTGTTGAGGATGAGATAAGGCTCTGTAGTTGTGGATCACATTTGTCTGTTGCTGGGCCGTCTTCTCTCTGACATGTACGTCTCTTGCAAGGAGAGGTCAGCAAAATGATCACGCCCAAGCAAATCACGTATTCTGGGTTAAGTGTCTTTATGAGATTTTTAAATCCTGGCTTTTCAACAACACTGGGCTCATGTCTTTAACAACGTGTTGTGTTACTGCTGCCGTTATCTCGGAGTCATTTTGCGGCGTATTTTATCTAATACCACGTGCATCGAGTATACTTGATATATCGCCCAGCCCTAATTTTATCCACATTTAAAAAGCCAAACTGGTACCAAATGAAGAGCTGTTTGGGAGCCAAACAACCAGCTCTACTGAGCTGAGCCAAATTATCTGGATCTCTGAAGAGAGACGTAATTCCCATGACAACGAAAGGGAGTGGAGCAGAGTTTCCCAGCATTTGCCGGTCTTTGGCCAGCTCAAGTGCGGATGTCCGGCAGATGAAAATATTACTGGTCAAAATGCCTGGCAGAAAATATGCCATTGACCAGATAAGTAAATACTGAATACTTGCATATCATATTTTGTGTTACCTAAAAGATATGTTGCAAGAATCCTTAAATCTAACTCAAAGTAATCTTACTATACCTACTTTCCCTGCAGTGCAGGGATTGTTTTATCGACTTAGTCAGCAAACTCATGGCTAATTAAGGTGCATATATATATTCAAGATGACACAGTTGATGTCAAACTGAGCCTATCTCTGAGAGACTTCAGCGCTACTGGAAGCTATGCAGAGAAATCTGTACCAGAACACCAATGTAAAACAGAATTTTAATCTCAATGAGTTTTTTTACTGTTTAACCAAAGGTTTAATATCATCAGCGGTATGGAAGGATTTTGAGTTAGTCATCACTGCAAGTAATAAAGAGGCTAAAACAATGAACGGTAGACAGCTGAGCGGCTTAAACACCGATGCAGCAGTCAGGAGGGAAAGGCCTACGCCAAGCAGAGTTTTAGTGGACTTTGATGAGTGGGTAAATCTACCTGTGATCAATTCTCAGATAAAGTGGGACTATATTAAACACAGAATCACATCGTGCAGAATGGCATGGACCGTTTGGAGTTGATAGCAAGGGCTCCATCTCATCTTCCTCATAGCTGGTTGTTAATGCTCGGGGCGTCCTGGCTAATTAGCAGCACCAACGAAGGATAAGCCATTGATGAGAGAGGACTGGACCGGACTATCCTCTGTGTCAAAATGTCAGAATGATGATTTCTACTAAAGGAAAATACTATACAATTTGATTTGAAGCTTGATTATTGAAACCAAAACCTTACTGGTGAATATGTTAAACAGTGGTAATCTTGTACGATAGATGCATGTAAGGGTTTTGTTTGTTTGCTTGTGTCTTTTTGTGTACAGTCCTTTTGTTAGCAATATACTACTTATGCACAACAGCAAAGGTTATGAAAGTATACAGCGACTTTAAAAAATATTCAGCTCATTGGAATTGCAGCTCTTTTATTGATTTTAATAAATCAATCATGGTCAATAAAATTTGGCTTTTTTTAACAAAAATTTTGCAAAAAATGTTGATTTCAAAGTGGAAACAGATTTCTTCTAAGTGATGACTATCAAATAAGAATATGTGCTGAACAATAAGTGACTGCATAAATATTCACCCCCCTTCTGGTCAGTATTTAGTAGATGTACCTTTGGCTGCAATCTCAATCCAGCTTGCACATCCGGACACTGCAGTTTTACTCCATTCTTCTTGGCAAAACTGCTCAAGCTCTGTCAGACTACATGGGGACCAGGCTTGAACAGTCCTTTTCAAGTCCAGCCACAGATTTTCTATTAGATTGAGGTCTGGGCTTTGACCCAAACTATCCTCTGTGTAGCTTTTGTCTTTTCAGGACTACTCCCAATAAACCACGATGGTTGGATTTATTGCTTTAGCAGAGGTTACAGTTCCTGTATATCACCATGAGGGCTAATATTAGACGACCAATGTAAGACTCGTTTTTCCTTTAAAATGCGGAGTTTTAATGGTGTGTCTAGTTAACGGAGCACCAGCGAGTTATATGTCTGGACAATTTGTTGTTGTCAGTGGAGGATGGTATTTGACTGTTGTAGGCTGCTAAATTATGGTAGCGGCTAATGTGCTAACAGGCTAACTGTGCTAATGTAAAGCTAAGCGCTGTTGTTGAATGAAGGCATATATTGTGTAACTGACTGCCTGTGTGTCAGGGAAAGCACATAGCTTTAATTTTGTTTGTTCAAACTGCTTACACAAAGATAAATAAGAGAAAGTCTTTGTGCAGTATTTCCAAGGTCTGGTCATGTGTCTGTGTCTACCAGACTGTAATAACAGGCTAACAGTTACTCTGGTTGTTACTCTCTGTGGCTTGGTACTGTCACTGTCATGTTTGGAAATAAAAATGTGTCCCCTATTCCTGCCTGCTACCATTTTTCTGTGGAATTATTTTTTTATTTTGTAACTTTTTAAAAACCTTTTTTCCAGAATATTTCACTACTTAAGGACACAAAAGTAGCTTAATAATTAAGATTTTTTTCTCACACTTTTAACACTTGGCATAGTCATTAACAGCTCAAAACATGGCTTTGTGATGTAGAAATCCCTTCTTGCCCCCCATCTGGAGTTCTCTGCTGCTGCGTGACATAATCTGCAAAGAACCTATTCTGGGGTATATTTTATTCAAGAGAACTTTCTCAGTACTTATTTTCAGCCAGGAGGACACTTGGTTTGACACAATGCAGTATATGCATGCTCCTCAGCCTGAGGGGCTATGATTGGCTGTTAAACTCTAAGGGCTTTAAAAGAGACAATATATGAATTGAAAGGTAAAAGATAGCACTGTTTTTTTTTTTTACAGAAACTACAGCCAAACTAATGTTTTAAAACAATATTTGTACACTAGAAATAAGAAAAGTAACAATGACACCATATGGCCTTTCTCAAATCTGTCTAACCATTGTAAAAAAGATTGTGAAACTATTATCAGTGTAAAAACTACTTGCTTACTTGAACAATTAGTTGACTAAAAATAGTTTTTAAAAAATCATTAGTATGTCAGTTTACCAGTTGATTTATGGACCCAGTAATGAAGCCTTTGTACAAAATGTGCACATGCACCAGAGGCTCTTCATATATATATATATATATATATATATATATATATATATATATATATACACACACATACATACATACATACAGTGCTTAACACATTTATTAGACCACCACCCAAAGAAAGGTTTATGCCACAGCTACCCTAAATTAACAGCATTGGTAATTACCAAAATCATTTTTTATCTTTCTCTAATGGTTAATACGCCAATATGTAGAAGCTCTTTAACTCAAATGATATATATATATATATATTTTTTTAAGATTTATTTTTGGCCTTTTTTGCCTTTATTAGATAGGACAGTGGATAGAGTCAGAAACAGGGAGGAGAGCGGGGAGAGACATCCAGGAAATAGTGCCACGGGCCGGACTCGAACCTGGGTCGCCTGCGTATATGGCGTGCGCCTTAACCACTCGACTACCGGCGCGCCAACCCAAATGATATTTTTAATGCTAAAATATAATTATTATTGTTATCCATGAATTTTCAAATGTACTGATTTACAAAAACACTGAATAAATAATAAAGCACATTATTATTTCTTTATTAATATGTCAAATTGTAGTTATTTACTTGCATTCCTGAACAGAAAAATTAGTTTAAGTGGTTGAATGTTAAGCTTGATTAATTTCTGACTTCTCAGAAAGGCCCAGTGAGCCAGCTCAAATTTGGGTATAAAAAGGTGAATTCAGTTTGAAATTCCCCATTCCTGTTCAAAATGGTAAAACGTGGAGAGCTCACTGAAAATCAAAGAGTCCGCATTAAAGCATTTCATGATGCTGGATGGTCTCTGAGACAAGTATGACAGGTGGTCTAATGAATTTGTTAAGCACTGTATGTGATCTCATCATCATGAGAAAGCAAAATGTGTTATTCTATAATGAGATAAATGTATCCATTACAACAGGAAAGCCAGCTTTTTATTCAGAGATAACCAGAAAAACACGATGAAAATGTTATAAAAATTTGAATTGCATGGCCATGTTGGGCTCAGTTGGTTGTTAAAGTGTCTTGCTGGTTTGAGTCACAACCTTACTTCAGTGCAGTGATAGTGCATCAGATAAAGAGTCTGCAGTGCTGAGGACAACATGCAGACACTTCTAAGCTGCTGTTATGAGTAAGCACGTTGTTGGAACAGTAACTTCTGTATGAACATATGCAGCATCAGGAAGAGGCTCTGTGGATTCAAGCTCACTCGCCTTCAAATGGTATTGGTTAGATTTAGTGTTGTGATGTCAAGAAAGTGTTCGAGCTTTACGACAGCACCATTAGTTTACTTTTGACTTGACAGGCCTTCCTGTTCTTTTTGCTAATTAGTGGTCTGCATCTTCTGGTGTAGCCTCTGTACTTTTGTTCCTGAAGTCTTCTTTGAACAGTAGACAGCGATACCTTTGCTCCTGCCCTCTGGATGTTGTTGCTGATGTCACTAACAGTTGTTTTAGGGTCTTTCTTTACAGCTCTCAAAATGTTTCTGTCATCAGCTGCTGATATTTTCCTTGGTCTACTTGTTCGATTTCTGTTACTGAGTGCACCAGTGCTTTCTTTCCTCTTCAGGACATTCCTAATAGTTGTACTGGCAATGGCCGATGTTTGTGCAATGACTCTGATTAATTTTCCATCTTCTCTCAGCCTCACAATTGCTTGTTTTTCACCCATAGACAGCTGGTTGGTTGGTTACACCTCTAACTGCAAATGCAGTCTGCCCAGGCAAAACCCAAATCTGAAACTGACCGTGGAATTCAGCACTGTTTTTTTGTGTTAATAATCAAAGTCATTGGACGCACCTGGGCAACAAAACATACCTGTCAGTCACATGTTACAATACTTTTGCTCACATGAAAAATTGGTGGGTTCAAAGAAAGAGTTCTATCTTCTAAGTCATGTATCAGATCCAGATGTAAACACCTGGAAATAAAATCTGAAATGTTGATCTCTTGTCTCATATTCATCGTTTGATTTCAAACCCGAATGTTTTCAGTCTACGGCAAAAATAAAAGGAACTGGGCCCATCGTTCCAGTACTTTTGGAGGGGACTGTATAAATCAGTGGTTTCTATTTTTATTACTTTTAATTTTCAAAGTGGAAAAAACAAAATCTGTCATTTAAACAAGAATGAATAATTTGACACCAACCAGTGATCATCATCTTACCAACAATAAACTGAATGTCAACTGTATGAACAGAGAGGACTGGTAATTATAAGCCCCATTTCTAATTTGAAGCACTATTTTTTTGTGTGTGTGTGTGTGTTAATTATTTTAAATATTGTTATTATTATTACCAAAAAAGTCTGTCTATAATGGGATGTATCTGCTGATACTGGCACATAAGTTTGCAGTAATACAGAACGGATAATGTGTGTGGAAACCAGCATTTTTCTCTGTGCACCTTTGATCTGATATTTGTAAAAACCAACAGAAGTTTAAGCCCTAGGTGCTCCTTTATTGGATAACTTATTCTTTTTCTAACCTTCCAAAAAGTGCAAGTAAAACTCTTATATTTGCATGTTTGACAGTGCCACCTCCTCTGCTTTTTGCCTCTTTCTGAGAAACAGAAACATGCTATGTCACAATTCTGACTGTGAGCCTTGTCTTTTTCTTATTTTTCAGATGCTGTACCTTCACTGCTCCATGTGCTCTCAAGTCCATAAATGACCCTTTCACCAAAATCTGAGGAGGCCTAGGAGGTGCCGGCGAGAGAAACAAAAAGAGAGAGAGAGTAAAACAAGGAAGGAAGAGCAGGAGGAAATCATATTTTCGCCTCAGCTGTCAGGTATCCCTCTATGTGCCAGTCAGTCAGGGATGGTCAGACCAGTAACCTCTGCTCCCCGTGGTGAAAAGAAGCTCCCTGTGTCTCCAGTGAGCCAAACGGCCTGTCCATTCACCAAACAGACACCAGGACAGTCCACCAGTCAGTCACTCCATCAACCAGCCTGCTATCATCCAGCAACTTCTTACCTCATGCCATGACTGCCCTGTCTGACCTGTTTTTAGGAACTCGCTAATTCATGGTAAGTTTGGCTGTTGTGATTGTGTGATTCATGTATCTTCAAGTTTGTTTAAAAAATGTTTAAATGAAAAGATGAGTGACATTTTGTGTGAGTTCAGTCTGGTTTTGAGCTTCAAAGTTTCTGTGTAAAACATTCCTTTAGCTTGCTTATTCCAACCCAGAGCGTTTACACTCCTAATATAGACTATCTTATCAGATTCTGTGTAAGATAACGGCTGTCCCCTATCACCTCCGCAACAAAGAGTGACTGTTTTTAAGATTTTGATGCCCACTGATGCCTCACTGATGTAAAGATGATGCTTTATGGCTAAGAGAGGGTGAAAATGTGTAGAATTGTTAATAAGTGCAATTCAGAAGGAATTTATTGAATAAACCAGCTATTTACTGCTGTATACAGGAATATACACTTGAAGAAAATAGAAAGAAACATACATTTAAGAAACATGCAATTGTGGGATGAGTAGCAGAGCTGAGTGTGTGGGTTGCGCTCATGAAAATTTCCCAAATCCTCTCTGCCAGTGCCAAACAGCTTATTTTGCTGCCACTATTAACCCTTGTTTTGAGCTTGTGGTACCCCCAGGTTCTGACAATCAGGTGCAAGTCAGGCACCTGATTGTCAGAACCTGTAAGTATGGGCCCTGCTACAGTGCTAACAAGGCTCCTGTTTTCAAATGATAAGATATATCAACCTGCCTTGGTTCTTTAGATTGCAATCTTCCAATCCACCAAACTACTGCTACTGCTCATCCCACAAATGCATGTTCCTAACAAATGTGGCACCATTACAAAGGGATAATCAGGCTTTCCAGTGGAATAAGATTTATTGTAAAGAAGCATTGTTACAACAAAGAAATAATTAACCAAACACAAATTTCCTTACTTTTTGTGCTAATTTTGTATCCATCTCTGTTCTTATCTACTCAGTTACCACCTTACTATAAAAAAGAAAGAAGCAGAAAAAGAAAGAAGCAGTTTGATTTCATTCTAATTCTGGCTAAAAGTTAAAAAACTAGAACCTTGTGAGTTATTTTTTAAAAGCTTCGGTGTTGTCATATTTGCACCTCTGTGATACCTAAACCCAGCCATGTGCTGGGTAAGACCCACCTCAGGATTAATTAAGTGCCTGAAATAGCAAGAAGGCAAACCTTGTCCTCCAAAATAATCTGTCACAGAAGTTACATTTTTACTGAAACCACAGTAAATAAAAAGTGCATTTTTTCTGTTCTGTTCTGTTAAACAGGGAGAATGTAAGTTAAAAATTATGTCTGATCTCCATGGGCCCCTATATTAGAACTGGCCCTAGAAGACTTTGCCTTTTTACCCCCTTATGCATAACTTCACACTCCTCTAAATATTTTCACCATGATCATCTTTCTCATTCGTCACTTTTTTGCACTTGCATCATTTTATTTGCATTTCAGCTCCATATTTGCATCTCCCGTCGATGCATTCTGCTTTTCCAACTTCAGCACGAACCTGTATTTGCTGTCGTTTGCATCTACCGGCCTGTTTTTTCTACAGACACTGCCGGTGGCTAAATAACTGATGGCTCCTTCACTGTCCGGAGGGCAGCATTTACATAATAGGCAGGCAGATTGTCTTATCCTCACCTGATATGAATCTTCACTGTCGTGAAAAGGATGTGTGTGAATGTGCAGAATGGTACTGGAGAGCATTTTTCTTTTTTATTCAAAGTTGTAAATCATTTAAAGGAGTTTAATTTTAACATGACGTCACAGGTAAGACTCCTTTTAATAACTACGTTTCAGGTAATAAGTAATAAGTTTTGACTCTTTATTCCCAAGCTCCAGTTTCCCAAATAATGCCGCTTAGTCTGTCTTTACCTTCATCTGGTCGCAGGAGAAGAATTTTATCCTACCATTACATCATCGTCTTCTACCAGTTTTCTTGACGCTTACTGGAAAATTATTTTTAGTTGAACAACCTGTCAGAAAGTTGATATAATTTAAGCTAACTTAGCAGTAGGATGAGGGTTTTTGTGATCTGTAAAGCTGATAAGTAGCAAAACTATGTGTTACTATGTTTTTCCTACGATCTTATATGGGCTGTTGGTATTTAGGCATTTCAGTGGTTTTATAGAGGGTGTTTTTGTCTTTCAAGAGTAGGCAAAAGTGTTAGAGCTATTGTGGCTACTGTATACAATCACAGTGGATCTTCACACACTATACCTGTAGCATCGGGCAAATTTACCCTCAAAGTAACTCCAAAGACCACGAGAAAGCACCATGTCATGACTGGCACATATTGGCCCATCGTGACATAAGGGAAATTTTTATATTGTTGGAAAAGATGTAAAATGATGTGTTGCAATCCCATAAACATAGCTTTTCAAAGTAATCTGTTATGGGAAACTTTAGGCAAACATTGCTGCTTCCATACCCAAGTTTCTGAATTTAGATAGCAGCAGAGTTTTTTTTAAGTGATTATAAATCAAGATTAAAATTTAAGGCTTGAAGAACACTGTAGTTCTGTTTCAAGTGTGAAAGTGGAAGCAAAATAACAGACCTTTTTGTTGCATTTCAAAGAAACGTGCAGAGATTGGCAGCCAAATAGACAGTTTGTGGGGTGACCTTAACTGAGGTGACAACTCAGCGTATGCACATGCCTCTGCAACATATACAATTGCAGGACAGTGAAAGTGAAGGAAAAGAGCTGGAGTAGTTTCTGTCTATTCATCTGCTTTCTTTCACTTAACTGGGTCTGGGTCGCAATACTCTCCCTAGCAACATTTTCCAGCTCTTGAAAAATTAATCCTGGGGATTTCTGAGGTGTTCACATAGCAGAGGAGATATATAATCCCTCCAGCGAGTCTAGGGTCTACTACTGGGTCTCCTCCCAGTTGGACACAACTGGTAGACCTCCACAGAGAGGCAACCAGGAGCCATCCTAGGGCACAGTGAAATTCTAGTTTTTGCCAAATTCTGTTTTTCTTTTTTAATTATTTGGAATTCTGTTTTTTACCTTGACACTAATTTCACTTTCAGAGAGCACATGCTGTTTATGTAAGTGAATAAAATGTCCACTGATTAAATAGAAATAATGGTTGTTTGAACAACCTTGATATAAACTAATGATACTCAGGGGTAATAGTAAAATATTTTCCAACATTATGAGACAAAAATCGTGAGAGTTTGAGGACTTCCATATGTATAATAACACAGAGTCCTCTTTATAACAAATAAAGAAATCCTTCCATTCTCTCCAACACAGTGTTGGTAACTTAATAAGAAGATAAAATCAAAGTTAAATAGTTAAAGTAAAGCTGTTACCTAAACTTTCCTATACTCTCTCTCCATTTCCCTCTCCATTCTCGCTGTCTGTCGGTCTGATATCGGACCTGTACATTGAACGCAGACACATATTTGCTTATTAACCAAATAACATAACCTACAATATCAGTATCAAGACATATCTTTTATTTTATGAATGAAACTTTAAGCAGAAGTTACTGCAGAGAGCAAATTCTCTGTCTTCAAAAGTCAAAGTCAAAGTCAGAGTATCTTTATTGGTCTCCCTTTGGAGAAATTTGTCTTGGGCAGAGGGGCCTGCTGTACAGACAACACATTCAGCTCATTTGGCACATTTAACTCATGCATCCAGAATTGGTCAAAGAACAACCAAATACATAATAAATACAAAAAATAAAAATACATGGATCAGATAAAAAGTGCATACTAGCATCTCAGCGCAAATTTAGCATCACATGACCTCAGACTCTCTTGTCTCTCCTTTCTGAGCAATCTGCTCATTTATGAGCTTCACTGATGGTGGGATGAACGAGTGTTTGTATATGTTATGTTTACATAGAGGAACTCTGTACCTCCTTCCTGAGTTAAGTAAAACATTCAGAATGCAGTCCATGAGACGTATCAGATATAATATTGTCTGCAAGTGTGAGGGTTGTTTGTTCAAACAAGTCTTGGGGAGTTATAAGTACTGCCATACCAATGATTTTGCCTGCCGTTTTTGTCAGAAATAACATTTGAGTTTTTAATTTAACAGTTAAGTTGCCGAACCAGCTGGTAATACTGTACCTCAACACAGACTCAATAGTTGCTCTGTAGAAAATCAACATAATATTCTTACACACACCAAACACTCTGAGTCAATGGAGAAAATGCATGCGCTGGTGGATTCGGGCACAAACACTCTCCACTTGATCAATTTTTGCAGAAATCCAAGAAATCCCAAAGGGTTCACATACTTTTTCTTGCAACTGTATCTTTGTTTATTTCACAAAGATGCAACTTAGATGACATTAAAACGCTGTAATATGCTCTCTAAAACTTACGTGAAATAACTAGCATGCTCTTCTTGACTTGCCCTAACAAGGTGTTTCTGTGAGGATGTTAATGTCATGGGGCACTAAAGTGTAGTGTTATATTGTTTTATGAAGTCACAGCTTACTATGGAGTAAAAAAAATGCAGTTTCTCTCACTGCTTCTCTGGTCTTAGCCCTCTTCTCTGGTGCAGCTGAGTGAGTGAGTGGGGGAGAGCGCTTGTGTGTGAGGGGGAGGGCCAGGCACTCGGTCTGAGTTCAGCAGAGACCCACAGGAGCAGAGCAACAGAAGCAGAGCAACAGAATCCCCGCGCAGCAGAAAAGTTAATATATCAGCTACATATTGGCCGATGTTGATTAGTCTGTGATACGCTATAATTGGCCCTATTAATTGGCCCACTGATCAATCGGTCAGGCTCTACTTGTAATGTAAAGGAGGGGTGGGTGAGTGTTTGTGAAGTGATGCGCAGGTTGTGCCACATATTGGTTGTCCCCTGGAGTATTCTCCCCAGATATACATTCCTCTTTCTCACGAAAATTGCATTTCAGTCAAATTAAATCAATTTCCATTATAATTTGATAATAGATTCAATTTTTAATGGCCAGTTCCATCTGCGATTCTGTTAACACAGAAATCACAGGGCCCTACAGATGCCCGAACCACCTCCAGTGGCTCCTGAAGGAGCAGCAGCTCTACTTCAAGCTTCCTCTGGGTGTCCAAGCTCCTCCCCCCAGCCACCCTCCTGAGGAATCTCATTTCCTCTCATTGCTTGAACCTCTGATCTTATTCTTTCTGTCATTACTCAAAGCTCTTTACCATAGGTGAGAGTTGGAACATAGATCAAATGACTTTGCCTTATGGCTAAGCTCCCTATACACCACAACGGTACAATCCAACACCTGCAATACTGCAGATGCTGCCCCAATCTGTCTGTCATTGTAATGGTCCATTCTACCCTCACTCATGAACAAGACCCTGAAATAGCTGAACCCCTTCACCTGGGGCCAAGATTCACTCCCCACCCAGAGGGAGCAATCCACTCCACTTTAGACTTAGAGGTACTGACCCTCATCCTGACCACTTTGAACTTGGCTAATCTACCCCAGTGCAGAGATGAAAACTAAAAATCCTCCTCCACCCGGGTGCACCTCTAGATCCTGTCCATGTAAATCATAAACAGAATTAGAGCTAAGGGGCAGCCCTGGCGGAGGCCAACACGTACCAGGAGTGTGTCAGACTTTGTGCCTAGGATGTGCTCTCACTTTGGTTAGACAGGGATCTGACGGCACTCCTGGGATCTCATATTCCCGCAGCACCCCTACATGATTCCCCCAAGGGTTACAATCAAAAGCCTTCTCCAGGTCCACAAAACACATGTAGGCTGGATGAGCAAACTCCCATGCTCCCTCAAGAAGCCCTGCAAAGTAAAGAGATGTCCCACAGTGTTCCTTATACCATTTGGTCTAAAGTACTACTGTATCTGAGGTAGGGCTGCTGGAAAAAACACTGTTATAAAATCTTAATCAAGACTATTTTGACTGTTATTTTGAGATCTTTATCATAAAACACAGTTACCAATATTTCATAGCATCTGCACAACATGCATTTATTAACACACATGACCTAAATACTTGGAACACATTAAATAATCATTTTCAATAAAAATGAATAAACAAAACTACTTTTTCTGAAACTCAACTAATTGCCTAGCACTAATCTTAAGTTAAGGTCTAAATTATGTTAACTATTAACTGAAGTAAAAAGCACACACTGCACATTTCAAAGAGACATGTCACAGTGTTAGCAGAAACCACAACACTGTGTCTGCAATGGAAAGATGTGCCGGTCTCCTCTATAACAAATCAAAATGCAGAGACAGCTGCTGTATGCTCACAGCCTCGGTGTATGACAGGTGTGTATCTGTGACTGTTTAAATCCTTTCCTCCTCCTGTTGTCTCCTTTGCCTGGACAGAAAATGAAAAAGGAGGCGCTGGAAGGGTTAATACAAGTGTCTTTGTGGCATGAATTTGTTTATAATTTACACAGATGTGTGTCAGTGGTGTGTGTGATGTGTAGACCCTGCCTGTCTATTTCTGCTGTCTGCACCCAGTGAAATGTTTGTGTGTGCTTGTAGAGTCTGGCTGAGCCAATTGAGAGGACTGGCTTTGTGCCAGAAACCTTCGTACCGTACAAGGAAGGGAATCCTCTATCCTGCTTGAGTGCTCTCTCTCTCTTGCTTCATCTCTCTCTCTCCCTCTCTCATACACACATGCACTCACACACTAAACAACATTTATTTTTCTCTGCTCTAAAAAGATATCCCAAACATGTTTTTAGACTTTGGCACTGCACTTTTAGTTACAATATTGTCCTGTTTGAAGGGTATTTATTGTGTTTATTTTGTGTGTATCCTCTGTGAAGCCCCGCAGTGTGAGTGGAGTGGAGATGAGAAAAAGGCAGGCGGCACACATCGAGGCCCCTCCCCAGGCCCCTGGACAGCCCCGACCCAACACCTGCTGCCTCTGCTGGTGTGGCTGCTGCAAGTGTCTCTGGTAAGCATTCACTGTTATAAACTATTTGTTACTGTAATTCTGTACTTTAATATGTAGAACAGTATGATACTGTATAACTGTTTCATACATCCCTTAGAGGTGTGATGAGACTCTCCAAAAATATCAATATTGATATCGTATCGTATCAGGATGAAACTAATAATTTACACCCCTAATATTTTTGTCTTTAAACCATTTTTGTATGTCTGTGTTTTTTCACGTGGGCTTTGACACATCATACACACATCTCATTCACTGAGCAGTGAGTGTGTTTGTCAGACACCAAACTGCAGGTTTATTAGCAACTTTATCTCTGGTTTGTGGAGCAAAGCAGAGAAACTCTGTCTTAGGGCTGCAATAAATGATGATTTCAATCATTGATGAATCGGATGGTTATTTTCTGGATTAATCGATAAATCGGCTGTTTCCCAGGGAGCAGGGTCCCTTATTCAAAAATTGACATGGATATTCCAAAGCTGTCAAAATAATGTTAGAGTTTAAATGTCTTTATTCTAAAAACTAAAACAAAACTTTTTTTGAGTTCTGTTTTATTAAATAACTTGAACATTCCACAGAATAAACACAAAAAATATAATAAATTATTTTTAAAAATTATAATGATATTTTCTATGTTATTACTTTGCCTCCCTCCTCGCAAGTCTCGCAAGGTCTCGTGCCAACCCTAATATGCCACTACTGTATTATACTTTGCTATACTGTGAATGATGTCAGCCATTCAGTTAACCTAGTTGGCTTTTGAGTATTGATATCCGGTACCAACATGGTACTGGCACCAACACCTCTGATACCTACCGGACCAAATTACAACACAGATATTGATACTTAATTCCGATGCCCTGTCATTGTAAATGAAGGGCAAGAAACACATTATGGAATTTGTGTGATTTATGTTTTAAGTCACAGTGGTTTTCTTTTCTTATCCCATGTTTGAATGGCATTTTATAGATATCTCTGCAAATCATTTATGATACCTTGACACATACTTTTTTCTCTCAAAAGTATCAGTTCAGGCACCATCACCATATTAAAAGAGCCAATTTAGTACTGGTATCATAAAAAAAACAAATGATGCCCAAGCCTACTTTCAAGCAAATCTGGAATGACATCTTAAACTAACTTTAGATCGTCTAACAGACAAAGAGGTGGTGCTGTTGATGAAAGACAGCTACACCATGCTGCCTCCGGAGGGGACTGAGACCTGTGACTTAGGCCTCAGTCCCCTCCTTATAAAGCTATGAGTTCTTAAATCTGCTTTGTTAGTCAACCCTCTGAAGGCTGGGTTCATCCCTGTAGCTTTTTACTTTTTTCACCACACTTTTCCCTTCCGGTCAACTTTCCTTGAAAATGCTTTGACACAGCCTCTGAGAACAGCAGCCCTTTCAGCAGTGACCCTCTGTGGCTTACCCTCCTTGTGTCCTCTGGACATTTGTCAAGTCAGCAGTCTTTCCTATGATTGTGGTTGTGTGCACTGAGCCAGAGTGACAGAATGAAGGCTCAGGAAATCTATACATATTAGATTTTTCCACAATATTTTAGTATTTTGAGAAAGTAGATGTCAGATTAAAATGAGCTGTAAGCCGTAATCATCACGATTAAAACAAAAAAGTCTGAAATGTTTCACTTTGTATGAGATCAATCTTGAATTTTTAACAAATTAACCATTTGAAGTAAATCCCAGGAAAAAAAGAAACTTTTCTTGATATTCTAGTTTCTAAGATATTGTACTGGATGTTTGTCCATTTTTATAAGTTTAAAAAAAAACACATTAAGAAGCCTGATTCAGTAACAATGTAAAAAATGATCAGTTCTAGCTTTAATATAACCTCTGTAAATAAAATTCATAGCAATAGTAGAATTAAAGCAGAACCAGCTGAACAACAAATGGTTCACTGTCCAAGTTCTATGATGATTAACAAACTCACATTAAGATTTTCAGCACCCCGTGGCCCTTGAGCAAGGCACCAAACCCAGTAAGAGCTCTGTGTCTCCTGCAGCTGCCTCACTGTGGCTTCACTCTCTCTGCAAGGAGAGAGAAGTGAATGAAACATTGTTTTCGGGCAGTGAATGGTGAATGTGCTGCTTCTTTCACACCACTTCATCTGAAGTGGTGGCAGCTTGTGGACTGGGCCTAGACTGAGTGAGTGAGCTCTGTGACTCCACTGTGTGCCTTTAGAACAAATGCTGGTGTTAGATAGCAGGAATGAGCCTGAAAAATTTGACCTAGTATCTTTTTGATGTTTATTTTAGTACATGTTACAGGACAAGGTGAGTTTTAAGTGCAGGTTGATCACAGAAAATATTGGGAATGTGGTGAGTAGAGTTTTTGAGACTGGCAGTGAGTATGTAAAAAGGATGTCAAACAGTTGCTTATAGTTTTTACTTTCTACAAACCCACACACACACAACCTCGCCCTCTCCTCACATAGGGCCCTTATCTAGTTGGGGTGCTTTCTATTTCCATCCACACATCACATGCAAAACAGCTGTGAAGAACAGTCTGTATATTTAGCTGTATTGTGAGGATGCCGGGGGGCTACAGCTAGCTTAGCCCATTACCGCTGCACAATGGGGACTTTGACAAGAGACAGCAAGAGGAAGGAAAGATCTTCTATGCTAGGATAAAAATAGATTACTGTGTGTTGCGTTGTATGACTGGGCTATAACAGACACAGAGGCTACGTGTGTGTTTTAAGTGTGTCAGTAAGTTTAAAAAACTGAAGCTTTGTTGTTTTACTCTGATTCATATGTTTCCTAATCATAACGTTCAGGCATACAAGTTCACTGATACAGTGAGGTTATGGCATACAAGGCTAAAGTTCAAACTCTTGAATTGCCTAGGGTGTGTTTTACACCAACACTGCTCAGACTCAAACTTTACAATTTGTCAACTACACAAAGAAGAAAGTCCTTTAAAGAAGAGAAAAGAGTGCAAAATACAAATTGGAAGGTTAGCGGTGTAGACGTTGAAGTCAGTCAGCTGTGGTGTCGACCCTTTTTAGCGTCTGAGTCATTGGCTATGTATTGGGACGCTTTATAGCCTATAGATTTTTACTTTTGAAGATTTCATTTATGCTCAGAAAATTATTAAAGTAGATTTCTTATTTTTGCCTTATTTTCAGTAACAATCAAATAAGTCTTGGAAAACACCCTATCATGCAAGATGGCCTGATGCTAACTTTTGAGAGGGCAAGCAAAACTGCATTGTCCCTGCAGCATCACATAGCTGAGCACACATGGCAAGCTGCATCTGGCTATACAGTGGTTATTAGTGTTTTTGAAACAATACATAACAGTGAGCCATAGTTTGAAATATTAAAATGACATCTTGTGAGTAAATTACTTTAAAGGAGAAGGATGAAAGAGGAAATCCCATGAAGACTTTATTTCATCTGAAGATATGTTCCTCATTTTAAGTTTTTTTTTATATATATCTAAAAAATGCAGGAAAATCCAACAGAAATGTCTGGAGAAGTTAGAATATGACATTTATTCAGTCATTGTGCACTTGCACTTGTTCATCTAGTTTTTCTGGCTGTTTTCAGACTTAAACTCCAGAAATGTTTTGAACATTTCAGGACAGCATGCCCCTGAAATATTCCTGATTAGCTTTTTCACAATCAGTGATCCTTCGGAGCATGAGGTTTGCCCATTCAGATGAGGGGAGTCTTGGCAGGTAAGGGATGACGTTAGAAGGATGCTTCTGAAATCAAAGGGGTTGGGAGGAAAACATCCTGATATAATCTGGTTGAAAAAGTTGGCCATTGTGTTCACACATAGCAGCTCCCCCCTGAAAATGTTAGGAAACTTCCAGTCATTGTGTGAAAACGGCTGTTACTACCTACCTACCTACCAAGACTACCCATACATATCTTTGAGAGCCAATAAAAGAGAGAAGATATCAAGCAGTTTGGATTTAGTGAAGACTTCACTTTTTGTTTCTCTCTTTCATACTATCAAAGAGATGTGTTTGATTTTTTTATCTTGGCAATTAATGCAATACTGATTTTGATCCCCATCCAGGAACGAAGACAGACTTGAGAGGAGTGAGCGACAGACCTGTACCAAGATGGATAGTATTGAAGCTACAGAAGAACAGTGAGTCACTGTCACCGTCATCGTCCATCCAGTCATGGATATTTGTGTCAGAATCATTTTGTGTCATTGTTACATTAATTTTCTTCATATGCAACTGCAGACATCCTAGTCTTGAGGAAGTGTTATCATGGGCACGGAGCTTTGAGATGATGCTGCGCTCATTGGAAGGCCGGGAGGTCTTCCAGGAGTTCCTGCGCTCAGAGTACAGTGAGGACAACCTACTTTTCTGGTTAGCTTGTGAAGAGCTGAAAAAAGAGACCAATCCCAAAGTGGTGGAAGAGAAAGCGAGGATCATATATGAAGACTACGTGTCTATATTATCACCAAAAGAGGTACCAGTTATATTTCCCCCAGGATACGAGCTCAAAAGTGTGTTTTTAATCCTTTTAATCAGTGTAGTATGTCATTTAGAGTAGGCAGTAGTAAACAGCTCCCTGAGAGTGAAGCCAAAACATCTGAAACTCCTCCCGTTAACCGGCTGCAATGTCTTGTAAACTCCACCTACTCCATGTTAATAGATGAGATATGGGGCAGACTTTAAAATTGTGATACACAGTGCAGTAAGAAAGTATGCACACCACTTCACTTTTTTAAAAATGTTGTTACACGCCCAAGAGCCTGATAAAATTGTTTGAATTAATTTTTTCTCTCATTAATCTACACTCATTACACTATAATGAAAAAGTAAGATAATTTTAGAAAGTCTTTAAAATTTTTTAGAAGTAAAAAGCTGAAATATTACATTGACATAATTATTTAGACCCTTTACACAGTACTCAGTTGAAGCTCTTGTCAACAATTACAGCCTCTAGTCTTTTTGAACAGGATGCATCAAGCTAGATTGGGGGATATTCTGCCAATTCTCTCGAGCTTAGACAGGCTGGATGCAGACCGTCGGTGGACAGCCATTTTTGGATCTCCTCTGAGATTTTCTAAAGCGTTCAAGTCAGGGCTCTGGCTGGGCTGATCTAGGACATTCACAGAGCTGTCCCTAAGTCACTCCTGTGTTGTCTTGGCTGTGTGCTTAGGGTCATTGTCATGTTGGAAGATGAACCTTCGGCCCAGTCTGAGGTCCTGAGCACTGCAGAACAGGTTTTCATTGTAGCTATCTCTATACTTTGCTCAATTCAGCCATCCCTCAACCTTGACCAGTCTCCCAGTCCCTGCTGCTTAAAAACACCCCCACAGCATGATGCTGCCACCACCATGCTTCACTGTTGGGATTGTATTGGGCAGGGTCTGGTTTCCTCCAGATGTGACGTTTAAAATTGACAGTTCAAACAGTTCAATCTTGGTTTCATCGGACCAGAAAATCTTGTTTCTCAAAATCTGAGAGTCCTTCCAGAGCTTTTTGCAAACTCCACTCAGGCTTTCATGTGTTTTGCACTGAGGAGAGGCTTCTGTCTAGCCACTCTGCCATAAAGCCCAGATCTGTGGAGGGCTGCAGTGATGGTTGTCCTTCTGGAACTTTGTCCCATCTCCACACAAGATCTCTGGAGCTCAGTCAGAGTGACCATTTGATTCTTGGTCACCTCTTTTACAAAGGCCCTTCTCCCCCAGTTGCTCAGTTTGGGGAGAGGGGCCTTTGTTTGGACTAAGGTTTTTGTTTTTTTTTGTTTTGGTTTGTTTTTTGCAAAAGGTCTGAATACATATGCCCATGTGATTTTACATTTTTTTTATTTTTGATAAATATGAGATTTGAAAAAAAAAAAATTGTATTCACTTTATCTTGATGGGGTACTGAGTGCAGATGAATGAGGGAAAAAAATTAGAATGTAGCATCAGGCTGCAGCTTAACAAAATTTAAAAAGTGAAGGATGGTCTGAAGACTGAATGCACTGTAAGTTGGTAGTTTTCTAATGAGAGCCATGAAAGCATATATTAAAAACAGCACAGTATATTAGCATCTGATTACAGTGGTGTTTTGGCTTTACTTTTGTACAACTCAAGGAGACTGAGACGTATCAATTTTTATATACTGCAAACAGGAATGTCCCGATCCTGATCACATGTATCGTATCGGGGCTGATACTAAGCATTTTTAATTGATCTGCAATTTGATCCAATCAGCCCAGCTGATCATTTACGTCAGTTGCCGTAAATGGAGCACAATTTACGACAAGCCGTAAAGGTGCCAGTAACAACAAAGCAGCAGTAGCATATTAGCTTTCATGTGTTAAAAATATCAGCGGTGTGGAAATGCTTCAAACTTAAAAGCAAAACCAGTCCAGCGGCCACTTGCAGCATCTGTAACACGATCATTTCACGAGGTGGTAGCAGCAGAGCTGCATTTAATTCTACAAATTTGATCCGTCATCTCTGATCAAAAGATGCAGCGGAATACGGGGACTTCACTACAGCAACGGGCAGCTTCACCGAAGCAACAATCTCTGGACTTTAACAGAACAGACAAGTACCTTCAAGAGATGGATAAGGCAAAAAAGATAACAGAAAGGTGGTCGAATTCGTCGTGTTGACAAAGTACAAACAAACAAAGTACGTGATAGAATACTAGAAAAAGGCAACTTCACTGCCAATAACTTCACTACAGACATTTGGAGCTCAGATGTTTGCCCCATGTCACTGCTGAATCTCTGAGACTTTTTCTTAGGGGGGGAAAAGGTGATGTAGAAGCTCTAGTCGCACAGAAATTGCACTGAAATAACAAGAGTGCCTTGTATTTGGGTTTTATTCCAGTGTTAATGTTTTGGTTTACATCGCAGATTAAGCTGCTACATTCTTATAAGGATTGTTGTTTTGAGTCTGTATGATTCATATGTTTTTTATCCTATTCAAGTTAAGCTGTTTACACCACTTTAAAGTGGAGTTAGCATGTTTTTAATTCATTTTTTTGAGTTAAGTTTTTGTTGTTACTAATAGAGTCACGTTAACTTGAAATTTTAATATTCAAAATTCATTTATTGAATTCATATGTTATTGTGACTATTGACTCTGTTATACCACCTCTAAGTGAATCTGAGGTTATTTGAGTTCACTTTTTTGACTGCTCAGGTCATTTAGCTGACCACTTTAAAGGTACAGTGTGTGATATTTAGCCTAGTAGCATTAAGTAGAGCAAACTTGATAAAAATGATACGTAATATTCATAATCAGGCCTGTCTAAATTTATATTTAATTGCCTAAATACATAAAATTATTTTATTTTTTGCTAACTTAGAATAAGCCTTTTATACACACATAGGGAGGGTCCCCTCCATGGAGTCCACCATCTTGGATTTTTTTCATCTCTCACGTTTCTACAGTATCACAGAAGAGACCAAATAACAGATACAGTTTTTTTTTTTTAATTCCACTGGTGGCCACAGTTACCATCAGGTGTGAGCATTACATGTATGTAGTAGTCTGCATCACGTCTAATATTCCCCAGTTTTACACACTGCAGATAGTTAAAGCAAAACAGATCTATTATACCATTCTGAGAAATATGATTTTATGTTTTTTAAAACAATATTGGCTTTACTGAGTTAAATGGAATAAGTTTGAGATATTGTAGTAACAATTGAAACTCTAACCTAGGCAATTATGAGTATCGGATCGGGACTCTGTATCGGCCGATAATCAATATTAAAAAATTGGATCGGGATCGGAGGCTAAAAATGCTGATCAGGACAACTCTAACTGCCAATGATTGAGATGTTGAGGAACTTTCCATGTAATCAGTATAGAGTGTTACCTTACTGAGGTCACACTTAGTGAAATCTTCACAGAGACAGAGCAGAGAAGTCTAAAAACTCAATTAAAAGCCTAATTCAAGTTATAAGAAAGTATTTATCTCACCCATTCCCAAACCTTACAAGGCTGCAGCCCAATTTTGAAATCTTGGGAGGAGTGGTGATAGTGAGATTATTTTTAGTCTCATAAAGTAGAACCATGTCTTCCTGTGGAGTCTGCTTAATGTCCAGAAAATAACTTGTATTCTTCAAACTTCTGTGGTTCAAAAACTCAAACTGTTTTTCTCCATCAGGTGAGTCTCGATTCACGGGTAAGAGAAGGAATAAACCAGACCCTTGCGGAGCCCAGCAACCTGATGTACGAGGAGGCCCAGTTCCAGATCTACACCCTGATGCACCGAGACTCCTTCCCCCGTTTCCTCAACTCCTCTGTTTACAGAGACCTCCTGGCCAACAGGAGGCGCACCTGCCTCGACACCTAAAACCCCTCTGACCTCCTCCATCGCCATCGTATGCCAACAAGACTACTACTTAAACTTCAAATACTACTATGGTGCCAGAAGTCGGGTTTGGACAATCTCTCCCTGCTCTTTGATTGAAAAGACTGAATGACATCCAAGATAGCTGGTTGTTTTTGTTTTTGTTTTTTTTATTTATATTTTTTAAGCAATTTATATCCAGTTCTCCACTGGAGCCAGGTCGGCCTTTGCTGGTTTGTTATTGGTCAGTTTGAGACCATTAATGCTGGCCAGTGATTGTTTCGCTAGCAATTTGTGCTGTTTGTTATGTCTGACTGGCCAACTGTGTGGGCTGTTGGTTGTGGCAAACATGAAGGCCGGCTGTTTAACTGTGGACGTGGACTCCTCAGACACTGGGGATGAAAAGAGAGAGAGAGAGAGAGAGACAAAAGGACACACCAACTGTTCCTGTACTGTAATATTTAGACCTCATGCTTTCTACTTTTAATGCTCTTTGTATTAATTTTTTTATGTTCAGTTTTCTAATTTTGTCTCATCCACACACAGATGTGTTTTACTTTCTATAGTTTTTATTTCTTTACTGTCCAAACATGACACATAGTAGTTGTTGGTGGGCGTCTCTGCCTATTACTCCAGTAGAAGCACTGGCTCTGCATAAAACTCTCTCTCTACAGTAGCTTGATGATGTAAGCCGTGGACTGCAACTGTTTTTTGAAAATTGAGATTTGTTAAGGCAGGTGACCTGTCTCTCTGTCTCGCTGTCTATGTTCAGTGAAGGGAAAAAGTACTACTTCTGCCAATCAAGAGCTTATTGCAATTTTCACTGAGGAGATTTGAAGGCTCCTGCAGCAACGGCAGCAGCACGTACACATACGTCCATCCAGCTGTTCACATATCCGTCCATCTGTCAGTCAGTCAAAGCACTTTCCTTCTTTAGGATTCTTTTACTGGGAGAAGTAAGGGCTAGAATGTGGTTGGGCAGCTACATGTATTTCTCATGAACTTTGAAACAAAAAATTCTCCGCTGAGAAAATCACAATGCCTTTACATTTAAGAAAAGGCAGCACAAGGGCTGCTGGAGTTCTTTTTTTTTTTCTTCTGGAGAGCAACCACAGTTAGTCCAATGATCCCTGCCTCCCATCCTTTTTCCCTCCCTCCAGCTCAGACCATCACAGCCTGACAAGCACAGGTGCCCAATGTGGGGGAAGAAATACATCTTGACAAAATAAACATAGATAACTAACATCCACTCCAAAAAAGTCATTTACACATGGAAATTCTCACAGAATAGAGGGTTTACCTTTAAGTGTTGAAGCAGTGGATTGATCTTTGTGGGGAAGCTGGTTCTGCTTGTGGAGAAATTCAGCAGATGCAGCAGACACTG
The DNA here is from genome assembly GCF_018320785.1 of Cheilinus undulatus. NCBI lineage: Eukaryota > Metazoa > Chordata > Actinopteri > Labriformes > Labridae > Cheilinus > Cheilinus undulatus. The sequence goes on along the minus strand of NC_054870.1, from coordinate 29,147,986 downwards.
ATGTAATTAAAAGGGCTTTGAGCCCTGGCCTTTGTCTGTAAGGCTTTAGCTGTAGATGCTGTAGGTAACTTGACAGACCTTGGACTGGGATGTCCAATTTGTGACCTGGGTGCCAAACATGATGTCAGAGATGCTGTGAAGAGTTATACAATGCGACTGGTCACTAGGCTGTGGAGTCTTGACAGTATGTGTCTTTTATTACTGCCTACTAAAGACACTCATTTTGCCAGTGAAGAGGGTTGGTAAAATAATGCTAACTTGCTACCGTATCAGGTAAGCAAAGACGCTTGCACAGTCATGCTACATGCTAGCCTCTTCAACAAGGCTAACTAGGTTTAAGCATGCTGTAGTAAAGCAGTTAGCATGTTTGTGCTAGCCATGCTAATCTTCCATCCTACTGCCAGCCCTCTCACACTCTGGTTTCTTTTCTAATCTGACTTTAACAGCATGCGATGATAACGGCTATGTGTGTGTGTGTGCGTGTGTATGGTACAGTTACACACCCAACAGAAAAAAAATAGAAAATAAAAAATGTCGTTTTTTTGTTTTTTTTTTTGCCAAATGTCCCATTTAACATTTTTAGTATATAAATGGACAATTTTTATTGATGAACTTTGTTCCTGGCCTGTGGATGTGCAGTAGAAAGTGCATGAGTGCAGTATATGCTATTTTTTACCGTCAATTACCTGGGCCTCAGAGTATATTGATTATATTACATGATGAGTAGCAGCAGAGCTTTTTCTTTGGTGGTTATAGCAGTCTTAAAGTGTCAATGAAAGAGTGGCACTCCTCATTGAGGAACATGGGCACTGATGTTGCCACCTTCTTTTAACTACCTGATGTTCATGTGCCAAGTTTGGACTAGATAAAATTTTAGAATGTCTAGCAGACTAGTGCAATTGGATGTAGTTGTAATGAGGGTTGTAACAATACATAATTTTTAAGCTTCAGTGTGACACTAGTGAAAACTGACTATTGATGCCTGTTTTCAAACCATGGTAACAAAAAAAAGGAATCATAGGAATTCAACATTTGGTTATTTCTTGTTTTCAATCATGATATCCTGGCAGGCTCCTTCATGCTGTCTAAATGTCACTACTGTGTTGACGGAGCAGAAAATATGCCAGTGTATTTGTACAATTTAGACAAATTGTAGTGTTGCCTGCAATTATCTAATGATTTACTCCTCTCCTGTGCACTGTTCTTTTGAAATAGACAGTTTTTAAAGTTTCAGCACTATAACATAATTTATATTGTTTAACATTACATGATATTGAAAAAGTATCAAAGTATTTAAAAAAAAAGTTGACAGATTTAGTAATAGATTAGAGTCTATTTCAAACTTTGTCCCTCTATTTTAGTTATTGGTTTTGAAATGAAAATCATGTACCTGTCAGGAAACATTTAATGCCTTTAGATCTCATTTTGAAAAATAATCTAACCCGGAAAGATTGTTCAATTTCTCTTCTCAAAAAGAGATGCAGAAATTCCTGTTTCTAAATGGAATCAAGTCCATGGACTCTCACCAAGTTTTCCTAGTTCATAACCAACTTGATATCTGGGGATTTAACGATACCTCACAGTGCAAACACAAATATGGACAATTGAAATTGATTTATCTAAATTTATATTGCAGTAGTCCTTTTTAACTAGCAGAGGGAGCTATTTGCTTTTGGCTTCTGTTGACGTCAGTAGCTGAAGAAGTGAGACATGCAGACACAGTGAAAGCAACCTCAAAATATAAGTTTTATATATTAAAGTCATATATTTTTTTTATTGTCAGAAAATCAAAATAAAAACATCATATTTTATTCATAAATGGCCTTAGATTTTATGTCTTTATTAGAAATTTAAAAAAAACACGATACAACCGTATTTTCAACCCAACATCATGATGCATATCGTATCTTGAGTTGAGTGTATTGTTACATCCCAAAGCATATTATTGCAGAAGCTTTCATTTGTCAATTATTGGTTAAAAGTAATGAAGTTCCCGGTGTTGAGAGCAGAAAGCTAGTCTAAACCAGTAACCACCACACAGTTAAAAAAAAAAAAACTATATTTAATCTTTTAATACGGTACTCACTAAAGACTACATTCATACCCTTGAGGACTTGACTAATATTGCTTAGCTTCTGTAATGAAGAGCTGTGCATGCATGCGCTCAGTTGTTTGGATGTAGATGGATGCAAAGTCATTTACCAATTATGACACTGAAGGCAGGATTTTCCAGAAGAACTTCAGATGTTGTATTTGGACAACTCTGTCATCGTTGACTCAGTAGGAGGATGCCTGCCTCTCCTGTCAAGCAGACAAATTACTCCTCTGCGCAGTAAAGCTGAGTCTATGCGATATTTAACACAAGAATGTTTCACCACGAACCGCATCATGAAATCATGGTGCGATTATACAGAGTTTACATTTATAAATTGTGAGATGTGTGTACCTTGTTAAATACTTGGGAGAAAACTTTCTCCAGTGAGAGCAGAGGAGCCAGCAGGCTTATGGCTGGCCTGAGACTCTGCACTGTGCTAACACTGTTAGCACTTTATGGGATTTACAGGGAGGATAGACCCAGCAGAAACCCAGGTAACAGTGTTTTACAGGGAGGACGGACATGGCAGATACCATGGTTTTCTGCTTTAGTCCTTTCCTATTATTTATTGTGACTTTTACACAGTAGTGGGAGGACGCACACTTTTTAATTGCATTTCAAAATGAGGATTTTACAAGCAATGATAATGATGTGAAGTGATGTGGTGTCATCGCTGAGTTTAGATTTTTGTCCTTTAAAATTTCCATGGGTACCCAAGGGAGGTTTTTTTGATCATGATTATTTTTTTTTAACATGGCTGCGGTTTTATTGGACAGAAGAAAAAAAACATAAAGAGCTGAAGTGTCCTGATTGGTTGGAGGAGGTTGAAGAAATTTGGCCTTACTGACACATTATATTTTTTTCCTTTGTATAAAAAAAACAACAAAGTAGGCTTTTCACTACCTCTCATGTTGGTTCATTTATTTCACATCTAGTTGTCAATGTACAAGTTGTTTTTAGATCTACTTGAAGCCTAACACTGTAAACAAAAAATGTGCACAGAAAAAGACTATGTATGACCAGAGGGGTTGACGAGAGCTTGGCCTAGTACGCATTATTATTATTATTGTTTGTATGTGTGTTTGTTTTTGATTATGTTGAGCTAAACTAGATTTTGCATCTCTGTAAAAAATTCAGGAATCCACTGTCTAAGGGCTAATCCCATTTTTGCCTATGCAAATCTGTTACTGTGGGTGAGTTGGGAAAGGGCGAACTACCTACCGCACCTTTCACCTGTTTTAGATGGACCATGGTTTACATTGCCCTTTGCTGATATTCTTCAATCTTATTCAGCAAAAATGTATGCTTATTTTTGTTTCTATATAAATATTATATATAAAATATATCTATATATATATATATATATAACAAGTAATATACAGAGAAAATAGTATATGCCTTTGTGATGATAAAACAGAAACCATGCTGAAAACAAATAAATGTGTTGTTGTCTGACATTATGTGGCTGTGTGCTGAAATCGTGGTAAGATGATTTTTAAAAAATTACAGAAATTCAACTGATGGTAAAGCAGCTGATTGAAAAAATTTGATTTTTCAGGCTACATAAGTAGCCGATCCTGTTCAGTAGTTCCAAATGAGGGAAATCTTTATTTATTCACTGCTTAACCATAGCATGAAAGCATGTGAAAAATTTCATAATTGGCCCCAGCCTATGGAGTTAAAGCTCTTTTAAGGAAATTATGATTTGCGTTGACTTTGGTGCCCCCTATTGACAAAACAGTTTGTGTCTGCTTATTTTGTCCTGGGCACGTGTGAGTAGTGTGCTATAACAAATTATCTTCCTGGTTTCTTTGAAAAGTCAAACATGTTCCATAAAAAATGCAGGATTTTGTTTTGTGTGACAGCTACCCCACAGCAGTAATGTCATACATTGACGTAACCATACAGAAATGATTAGTGTAAATTAGGGCTGTTGAGATTAATTACATTTTTCAAAAATTTTCTGTGACCTTAATTTTTGAAATAATTGTATGGATAAAATCTAAATTCCACAGGTAAACACCATCATAGATTGACTAGTTAGTGGACAATCTGCCTTTGGTCCTAACTTGTTTCAAAAGCTAGTAGAAAGTTTTGATGACATTAAGGAACAAGTCCTTTCTAATGAATGTTATCTCTAAATCCACCAGCAATGTAGTCTTTCTCAGATCATCAACATATTTGATTAATGTGCTTAATTAATTACATAGCCTTTAATTAATTAAATAGATTTTTATAATCGACTAGTCACAAGTTAAAATCCTTGATCCATCAGTAAAAGTAAGTCTGTAAATAAACAGGGAGTCAATTTCCCCTAGTCTAAGACAGTAGAAAAAATGATAAAAACAGTTTAAAATGCAAAATAGTGGAATTAAAAATGTGAAAATGGTGTGATTAATTGCGTTTAAACTTTGTAATCTTTTGACATCACTAGTCTGGATGCTTATTGTCTTTTTGCTTTTGTGAGTCATAAAGATATGTCGGTATCAATATAAGTCACTTTTTTTTTGCAAACAACTCCTTACAGGAGCTTTAACAAGACACATGGGCCAACTAGAATTTGTCATTGGTTTTATTGATAATTGTGATTGGTTTTAAAGTAAGACTGTGTTACTTTTGCTAAGTAAAGGCTGTTGTTGCAGCTGACACTTAAAAGAGAAGATGATTTGTTTATTTTAGCAGAAATAGTCATCATAAAGATGGTCAGTTAACTTGGTAATTTAAGGCTAGTAAACAGAGTGAGTGGTCACTACAGACCAAGTGTGACAGCAACACCAAAACCTTTGAATCAATAAGCAAAAGTTCATTTTACTGTGTATATTTTTTTCCATTAGTAAGAGTCGGACAGCTTTGTTTCTTTGTAAAAGTTGCATAGTCTGACTTTGAAGGGCTGAGTTGGAGCAAAAACCTTGAAACAGGATTGGTAATTTATGGTATTTGCCTTTGAAATGTGCACTGTCTAAACAAACAAGACACAACCAGCATGTAATTCATGAAATCAAAACATCCATTTGCCATAAAAATGAGCATTTTATCAGGGTTATCTTTATGTTGTTTGTCATTGAAAGCTGCTTTGATCTGAAAGGTATAACATGGTGTCATCAGTAAATGGCGGCGACTTATTTTTCTATTCTTCCTTAATTTTTTGTAGCTGCATCCATTCAGACTATCACTGTGTTCAAATGGTAGCGTTTATACAGAAAATCGCAAAAGTGGGTTTTGTCTTTCTTTTTTGATACTTAACTGACGGAAGATACATGAAAAGTCGGTTACAGGTTGCTCAAGCCGCTTTCAGCTTTGAGTTGGGTTTTTGAGATTTGGGTTTATTTCTGTTTATTTTCTTAAATAAAAGTTTTATCTCCTGAAGAGAAATTTAAGTGAGAATAGGCTGGGTCAGAATTGTATAGATCTTTCCCACATAGTATCATGGTGGAAGAAAAGATGGGTTTATTAACTGATGTTGGTTCAAAATGTTTTCTGTGTTCCCTTGGTTGGATTTGGTGCCTCTTTATGCTTCAAAACAGACCTCAAGATCTCTTTCAGTCTTTTCTTTTTGTGTCTGTCTCTCTCCTTCTCCCTGTGAAATCAAACAATACTGTTAATAGCAGTAAGAGCCGAGACAGAAAAATCACACAGATGTTTGTTTCCTCCTTCATAAACACTGTCACCCTCAATGTTAAGTCTGAACCTATGTTAAAAGTATTTGTGCTACTAAAAGAGATTATGTTTGTGCAGGTACTGGATCAAGTTGGATTTGGACAGATTTAGGCAATCACTTTCTCTTTATTGATTTAGATGCCTAAGCCTCATGGTTTTTGTCATGCCTTTGTAGATAGATCGCAGTCATCGAGAGATGATCCGCGGATAAAGAATTTTACTGTCACTTTAGGCAAACTGATAAAAAGGTGGCATTTTTTCTATTCAGCATGCTTTTGCTAAATAAATGAAGTAATTCAGTTATTTGCTATAAACGATACTGTATGAGTATGTATTCAAGTACTGCAGTATGCAGACAATTAAAGATATCAGAAACTCTTTTCAGAGGTTCATATTTTCTTCTAGTATGTTTCACTAATATTGACAGTTATGGATTCTTAATTATTTTGAGTGTCTTATGAATTGCCAAAAGGACTTAACGACACTATTTGTATGAAACATATACTCTATGGATGGTTACTTCCATGTGCATGACTCACAGAGCAATTTAACCAAGACAACAGTGTTTTTTTAGACAGGAGTTTGGTCAGTCAAGAGCAACTTTTTGTTTTGTTTCACTGGTTGCTTGACAACTTTGGTGCTGACTGAGTTCCTGACTGTTTTATTCACACCAAACAAGGTGAAATATTATCTTCGTTGTCGCTGCTGGTCAAAAAAAAGAAAAAAGAAAAAAAAAGCTATGGGAGTGAAATGTATTTCTCTTGCAAACCATAATCTTTCTGCACATGAAGAATGAGGGCTCTAATGTTCAGATTCAAAAAGGTCTACATGAGAAACTAAACCCTAAGCATCAAAGAGAGCTCATGAGTTCAACAGATTGTGCAACTTCCTTGAGCATGTTGGAGCACTGTTTGGCTAACCTCCAGGGTTAGGCTGAACAAGCATCTGACCGCTTTTCATCCTAACTTTGAATTTTCAAAGAAATCTGATCATCAGTGTCTGTCCAAAGCACCATGAGATGCAGGAATCCTATTCATGTAGCATTGAAAATACATCTATATTATTAGTCCAACCTTGTTGAGGGATGAACTGCAAAGCTGTGAAAATTAAATTGAGCAGCTTCTCAGTGTAAGATAAGATTAGTGGTAGTGACAGGTCCTTGCATGATAGTGCAATACAGATGTGACTACTTGTACCCAATGACAGAAGAATAATTCAAAATCTTATTTGAGAAAATGTGGATATTTTCTTTAAGACTCAACTCGGTTAGCTTACTTTAGCTGCACAAAACAGTAGTCAAAATGTGGGAGAGGTTGTCAACTTCTTGGAAAAAAATCTACCACATACTTGGATACTTTCACCTTCTTGCCTAGTTTTAGAAGAGCAGATGGATACCAGTCCCAAATGTACACACTAACTATGAAGCTAGCTGTGAAGCTTTGTGTAGCTAGGACTACCTAGCTAAGATTATCAAATTGAAACTGCAAGCCTCTTCTATCCAGCTCAAAGGCTCACTCAATTTTTGTTGTGCAAAGTATGAAAACAACAAATGTTAAAAAAAAAGATATTTGTTGTGTTTAAGGGGGTATGGTTTGAGACGTATCCAAGACAGCTCAAAAATAGTCTTGCTATGCTAAGCTAACCATCTGCTAGCTTCATATTTATCAGAGTGGTATTACTCTTTGCAGAAGCAAACAAGTGTATTTTCCAGGTTTTAAACTATCTGTTCAAAAGGTAAATAATGGTGGAGCTATGTAACATATAATGAAATGATAAACAAGGTTTAATTTGTCTAGCAGTTGTCAAAAGACTGTGAGCAACAACACTTTACTGATGGAAATATCTACCTTCTGCTTCCATGTAAGCGGGTCAAAGAAAAACAAATGTGTTGGACTCCGAATGTTGCTTTCAATGACACAAATTTGTCTTTCTCTGTCATATTTTTCTGTCATCTCTGAATCATCCATGTTTTATCTTCATTATCAACAAACCCTAAAGACTCTGCAAACCTGGTGTGGATTAAAAGTAATCCCATCAGATACAAATGAATTTGTAATCATGTCATATCAAAACACTGTTTATTTTTCTCAGTCTGCACTGTACTGTTTTCATTTATTTTAACAGGATGCTTTTTTTCAATTTTCTTCTCAAAAGAATTGAAAATTGTTCTCAACACCTCTCGGCCTCATTGAGTTACCATTATGTCAACATCGTGTTCAGTTGTGGTACATTTTGATCCACGGTTCAGTCTCTGTTTACTTGATAACATCTTCCATTAAGAGAAAACTCTAGTCAATGGTAACTGCCCTTGAATATCTGTAATTTAAATAGTGCTGCTAGAGAAAGAAATCTAAATGTAACAACTTACAATAAATACTTAATAGATTTTTTTCCTGTGTGATTGTGTGGTTATTGGGCTGAAGTTTGGGGAGATAACCCATGAATTCAACATACAGATTCAGTTAAAGTCTGGGGAGAGATTGACTCCATTTTAATGTTAAGATGGGTGCAATTATACAAAATAAAGGTTTCTATACTTTTAGGACATCCTTAGCCCTAAAGGATGAATTCAAATAAAATGTTATATCCCAAGACTTACTCCTCCAGTGTCATGAGTTTGGCATTTGTGTTTTTTGAAAATAATCTGAAAATATCAAATTGGTTGACATTAACCCTTTATGGAGCAAACAGTAGAATCAGTATGATTTTTCTCAACCAATCAGTGGGGATTGATTAGTGACATCACACCATATGACCAATCAGCAGTGACCAAGAGCATCTCAAATTTCTTGTTTCCTCAAGAGCTCAAAAATGCAGTTTTGTCTTTTTTGGTCCCAAACAAATGTCCCTAAAATCCTAACGAACAATGACATTATCACATTATAAAGCTGAATAGTAGTGCTAATTGCCATGATATTTTGCAAAGGTTTCAGGCAATTACTAAAATTTTAGCTTGAAAATGGAGCAACCATATATGGGAATACACCTGTTCAGGGGCTCTTTATTAGGGCATATGGGCAACTCATCTTGTAAGCCATACTAAGGATATTTCTTGACAAATAACTCAATATAATGTCGGAAAATAGTACTCTATAGTGTAGTTGGATGGTGCCACTGATATATAAAAAATTAAGCAGTGATCCAGTGAAATACCTTACTAATTCATCAAACTGTTATAATGATCAAAATAGGTGTGATTTTTGGTCAGTTTACAACTTTATACTAGTTCTATTATACTTATGTTGCTAATATCAGGGATGCACCATGTTGAACTTTTGCAGATATCTGATATGCTGATATTTACAGAATAATTTAAGCCGATAGTGATATCGACACTGATAAATGAATATGTTTTACATAATGAAAAATTCAGTCCTTTGAATGATTTAAGGTTTGAGGATGAAAAAAGAAAAACTTTTTTCCTTAAAACTAGGAGTGCACTGATTGCAAGTTTCTGGCCGATCACCAATCACCGATCTTTAAAAAGCCTGACCTGCCGATCCTGATTTTGGGCCGATACCAATTTTTTTTATAACTGACAGCATACACCTTCAATGTTCCAATCTTATTTTATTGAATAACATTGAACAATACCCGTGAAACAATAAAAAAACTTGTTGTTTTAACTGCACATGAGGTAGTTCTCTCAAATATAAATGAAAAGTTTAAAGCATTGCTGTCCAAACTACTAAATTATATCAGTTCCTTTAGTCTTTCATTTTTCACATTTTAGTAGGTAGAGGCATATGAAACCAATCTTATCCACCGATCTTATTTACAAGGATCGGCCGATACCGATTTTGGCCGATTGATCGGTGCACCCCTACTTAAAACACACTTTAAAGTTTAAAGAATGAAGATGAATAAAGATAAAGATCTCAACTTACATAGGTCTGTTGGTCCAGCCTAAAACTCCATTCATTTATTAGTATATATGGCCAAATTTTACAGTTGATATATGCTGATATTCATGGCCAACAAATCGTTTGTAAATATCTGTAGAAATTTAAATATCTGCTGATATTGGTATCAGGCTGCTAATATTGTCCATCCCTGGTTTATATCAGTTCATCAGCCTTGTTTCTGCTAAATTAATTTTGACGTTTAATATTTGTGATGTTTTTGTACAATATCAGGCAGAATTACAAGGAAGAATCTGTGGTAAAAATAGAGAAATAAATATGATTTTAGTCAGTTTAACAACATAACTGTTTATTAAACTTAAATGGCATAACTCAGTTATTATTTTCATTGACTCATCACTGTTGGAATTGTCTTGCCAAGGACCCTCTTGTAAATAAATAAGGTCATTACTTATACAGTATTTTGATGCTGGTCATGTTTTCCTCTAAAAGAAGTCAGAATCTAAAGTCAAGCTTGCCATATCTTGTAAAATTAATATTTTGCATTTAAATTACTTTTTACTCTACAAGGAAATACTCGTTGGACTCGATATGTTTATTTTCCATTATCAGCATCTTAATATGCATATACTTTGTGGATTTTTTACTATTTTTTTTCCATGATATTAAAAAATATTTATATGTGACAAAAGTAAAATTCTATGGGATGTCCATCGATTATATTGTAGGGCTTCAATTTTGAATTTCCTATTATCTTACTGAGTGCCCTATAAATGGTTATAGCACGACTGTGCTTGTGATTTGTTAAATGTTTGCTAACATTTTTGGGGACCTAAATCCATGACTATGAATCTTAAAGTTATTTTTAGTCAAATCTTAAAGTTGGTCTGGCACTTTGACTGGTGGGAAGCATTTAAATTCAGCTGTAAAGTCAAGGCCTGATCAGACTACACCAGAGTAGCCATATTTTTCACTGTGTCGTTGATGGCCATTGTCAAATGTCAGGCCCAAATATGAACATCAAGAAGCTCAAACACTTTTGTTGTGTGGCATGGTAAACAATTTGTCCAGGACACCTCACAACATCAGTATGACAACATCATCATGTGCAAAATTTTCTTGCATCTTCCTAACGATGTGTATCCTTACACTGACCAAATAGGTCAGTTTACATACAGAGAAGCTAGTGAAGCTAACACACATCATGGTATTTAGCCCAGCTAACTGGGCTAACTTTCATGACATGTAATCACATTCTTACCTCAAGTTCTACTGAAGAATAGCCAGTCCATATTGTCATTACCTTGATACAAAGGGAAAGTTCTCAATATTTAATTTTTTTCTTCTTTTCAGAGCATTAGAATTTTAGAGTTTTATTTCACATACATTGTAAAATACTAATTTAACTGTTTATTTCTGAAAGTAGAGAAGAGGCAAGGCACTCAGAAATCTGACTTTGAGCTAAAATATTTCATAACCCACATAATTGCCATAAGCAAAAACAGATCAGCCTGGAATGTTTCCAGAAAAAAACTCTAATGAAAGGTTCTGTTTTTTTCTGTTTGACTTCTTCTATGGTGCCTTTACAGGCCCATTTATCCCAGTGTTAAAACAACATGAGGCATCATACCCTGACAACTCACACATTTTAACAAAACATAACAATTTCAGGTCAAATGCAAATAGGTTAAGAAGAGGCAGCTTCATTTAAAAACATCTTTAATTCATCAACCGGAACCAAGGTCTTGTTTTCAGACTTGTTTACATTCCGACAAACAAGGTGAGACCACATGCTGAGGGCAGGAGAGGAGGCAGGTTGGTGTGCATGGGTGCTCTCTCATACAATCCTCTGAATGTATGTGTGTGTAACTTTTGGTACAGTCCTCCCTGTACACTGGCATGTGTGGAAACTCGTGTTTGTGTATATCTCTCTCACACAGTCTTTTGATCAGTCGCCTCAGGAGCTGTTGAGGCAGATGCTGAGTCCTCCAGGGTTTTGTCTAATCCCTGGCTGCAGCCTCGGTCACCTGACTGCACGCCGTCTTTCACTGTTGGAGCATTTGAGTAGGTTGCGTCTATGCTCTCATATGCCTCTGACGTCCACTGACAAAAAAAAAAAAAAATAGGCTTGTAAGAAGGGATAGTAAGGCATGTCAGAGAACTACTCTTCATTTGTAGTCACAACAATTTTACATCCATGTTCAGAGAATAAGACATTGAATTCAAGAGTGCAAAATCATCTTAATCATTTCTGACTGTGTGATTAAATTAGAGATCAAAATTTTTCCATTGCTGGCCTTAAAAATGTGATAAGCAGACACTTTTCTTTCTCTTGTAATGGATTTTTAAATCCACAAATGGGTTTTTGGTAAGAAGTCTGAAAAAGGTCAATTCTCAAGATAAGGGCTGAACTTTTTTGGAACAAAAATCTAACTGCTATTATTTTGACTTATACTGTAATGTCTGCAGCTTGTGAACTTTTGAACATGTATTTATCTAAAAACCAACTTAAATGTTCAATTTATAGATTTTTCACACTGAACTGTCTTTACTTAATAAAAAGACCACTTATATATATATATATATACATATATATATATGTATGTATATATATATATGTATATATATATATATATAAATTACAAATGAGTACTCTCATTGTCTTAAATATTTCCAACAGTTTTTAAAAGCGGCCGCAGACCATACATCTTTGACGGCCACTTTCTCAGACGGCTCATCTGAGGCGCTGCCTCTTTGAGAATGGAACTGCCATAATTTGCTGGTACAATGTATTAATTTTTTTTATTCAACATTATTCATAAACAAAGTCCGTTAGTTACAATCATGAAACAACCACAATGCAAACACAACAGACTAAGCAACATTTCATTAATTAAACAGAGAAAAAGATCTTATCTAATATGGGAATAAATTATGTAAAGACCCATTTCAGAAATAGTTACATGAATGGTGGCTCGCTTTAGCTTTGTTAGCTTTAGCTAAAGTTAACATAGCTGTGCTAGCAACGTAAAAAACATTACTGCGTAAGCCAATGTAAATAAGTTTGCTTTAACAATGTGAGTTTTATCAACATAGGCTTTAGCAAACGTAGGTAAAGCCGACATAACTATTTGGATTATGTAACCACTATGTGAGCTTAGCTTTAGCTACGTAGCTACATTATCTACATATCTTTCACAGCTGTGAGAGTGCTTTCATGGTGGAGGGGCTTTTTTCCTGTAAGCAGACTGTTTATTCAGCTTTGCCGGTCAGGTTTATAACGTTTAACTTTTGGTATCCTAACTCTTACCCTAAGCCTACACCTATGGGGCCCGGCCAGGCACAGCCCGAAGAGGCAACGTGGGTCCCCCCTCCCATGGGCACACCACCTATAGGAGGGGCCATAGAGGTTGGGTGCATTGTAAGCTGGGTGGCAGCCAAAGGGAGGGACCTTGGCAGTCTGATCCTCGGCTTCAGAAGCTGGCTTTAGACGTCACCTCTCTGGTGGGGAAGGAGCCTGAGCTGGTGTGCAGTTCGATGATCACCTTTGTAGCCGTATCATCAGACTTGCGGCCACATGTCCTGGACACTTGGGTGAAGAAAGGGGCGGAGCTGTCATGTGATCACCAACTGGTGGTGAGTTGGCTCCGCTGGTGGGGGAGTATGCCTGGCAGGCCCAAACGTATTGTGAAGGTCTGCTAGGAACATCTGGCAGATAAGAGCTGTGGCCGTAAGATGGTCGGTGAGGGGTGCCGTCAAGCTGAAGAAGGAGTCTTATCGGGCCTTTGTGGCCTGTGGGACTCCAGAGGCAGCTGACAGGTACCAGCAGGCCAAGCGGTTTGCGGCTTCAGAGGTTGCTGAGGCAAAAACATGGATGTGGGAGGAGTTCGGAGAGGCCATGGAGAACGACTTCCATATGGCTTCGAGGAGATTCTGGTCCACCATCCAGCATCTCAGGAGGAAGAAGCAGTGCACTTCCAACACCTTGTACAGTGGAGATGGTGCGCTGTTGACCTCGACTTGGGACGTTGTTGGTTGGTGGTAGGAATACTTCGAAGACCTCCTCAATCCCATCAACACGTGCTCTAATGAGGAAGCAGAGTCTGGGGGCTTGGGTGTGGGCTCTCCTATCTCTGGAGCTGAGGTCGCAAAGGTGGTCAAAAAGCTCCTCGGTGGCAGGGCCCCGGAGGTGGATGAGGTCCACCCTGAGTTCCTCAAGGCTCCGGATATTGTGGGGCTGTCTTAGTTGACACACCTTTGCAACATCGCGTGGACATCAGGGACAGTGCCCCTGGACTGGCAGACTGGGGTGGTGGTTCCCCTCTTTAAGAAGGGGGACTGGAGGATGTGTTCCAACTATAGGGGGATCACACTTCTCAGCCTCCCTGGTAAGGTCTATTGGGGGGTCCTGGTGAGGAGGGTCCGTCAGATAGTCGAACCTCAGATTCAGGAGAAGCAATGTGGTTTTAATCCTGGTCGTGGAACAGTGAACCAGCTCTACACTCTCAGTAGGGTCCTGGAGGGTGCATGGGACTTTGCCCAACCAGTTTGTGGACCTGGAGAAGGCATTCGACCGTGTCCCTCTGGGAATCCTGTGGAGGGTGCTCCGGGAGTATGGGGTACTGGACCCCTTGATAAGGGCTGTTCGGTCCCTGTACGACCAGTGTCAGCGCTTGCCAGAACGAGGACTTGTTTCCAGTGGGGGTTGGACTCTGCCAGGGCTGCCCTTTATCACTGGTTCTGTTCATAACTTTCATGGACAGAATTTCTAGGCGCAGCCAGTGCATTCAGGTGATCTGGTTTGGTGCCCTTAGGATTAGGTCTCTGCTTTTTGCAGATGATGTGGTTCTGTTGTCTTCATCAGGCTGCGACCTTCAGCTCTCACTGGAACGGTTCGCAACCAAGTGTGAAGCGGCTGAGATGAGAATCAGCACCTCCAAATCTGAGGCCATGGTCCTCAGTTGGAAAAGGGTGGAATGCCCTCTCCAGGTTGGGAATGAGATCCTGCCCCAAGTGGAGGAGTTCAAGTATCTCGGCAATGGAGCAGAAGATTGACAGGCGGATCATAATTTATAATTCTTACGTAATTCAAGCAATGATGGAATATCTAGTCGAGGTTTTTAGGGAAAGATTTGTGCCAGATTTTTTTCTAAAAGGACGAAACTAAAGAGTGTCTAAAGGGAGAGAAGTCCTTGCCCAAGAAAGCAGAAAAAAATCTGAACAAACAGGAAAAATTAACTAATGATTTCAAACTCAACTTAATTGACAGCAGTTGTTCCCAATAAAAAAGGGAGCAAGCAAAGACAAATGTAGGTATTTTGGACCCTGAATGCATCTTTGATTTGGGATTTCAAGGCTGCGTATGTCACAGTATAAAGTAGACATGCTGTTGTTCTATAGGTCTAACTGCTTTCTTGAGTTTTGTTTGGAAGGACTAACTTTCTGAATGAATAACTTGAGTTGTTTCTACCTGTGTTGCTCTGCTGCTGGATCTGTGTGAAGGTCCGATGGCGATGTTGACGCTGGACGAGGACTGTGTGTCAGTGGTGTTTCCCCCTTCAGCAGCAGATAGCCCAGAGATAACCAGTCCACTGGAAAAACTACGTTTCCCAAACAGCAGGCTGAGCGTGGATGAAGATGAAGAGGCCTGGGGAAAGGCAAAGGAAAAAAAGACTAAACCTTTCAGTTTTATGTAGAAAAAGCATTCAGATGGTTTTAAACAAGTATAAACTCAGGTAGTGACAATTATGGGAGGAAGCAGGCTTTGGCTAAGACAAGATATTATTATTAAGATTCTAAAATAAAATGCAGATCTATTCAGGCATTTTACTAATAATCATTATCAATGATCAAGTAATACTTTACTAATCCCGAATAAGACATTAAATTTAAATGGATATTTGGTTGGGTCACATGAGGTTCTTGGCAATGGTAGTGGAATAAGCCTTCAGTGATTTCAGTGAGTGTGACCCCGTTAGGACGGACTTGCTGGTCGTACTGGAAGGGAAGCTAGGCTATACAGGCCAACAGATCGTATCAGTGTAACATTATTAAAACAATATATCAGCTGTTGAAGTGGAAAACTCAGCTGAAATTTCTATTTTAGTTTAGTTTGTTGCTGTTGTCTCTGTCAAAGTCTGTATGCCCATGCAGCTGATCAAGGGATGACAGTACAACTTTAAAATGATTCAAACAATTTTGATGGAGCGTACAGTTGAGCCAACTTGCTAAGGAAGCTTCTTAAAGGACATGCAAGTGCTCAAACACAATGCCATGATCAGAAATGCTGCATGAATGGAGAGATGTCAAAGTAAAGAAGGCGCACTTGAAGGAATCAGTTGGGGTTTTGCTGCTTTGTTCAAGGGTACCTCAGCATTAATCAGGAAGGTAGGTGACACTTCTCAAGCAAGCATTCTACGTCCTTACCATTGGTCCAAACCAAGAGAGACCCCCTGGTTCCCAACTCAAATCTCTACAGACCGAGCTGATGCCAACTTTTAACAGTGCTGATATTCAGCAATACATCTCAGCTTTGTGATCCTGCTTTATTTCATCTCCACAAGTGCAAAAGTGTCAAACGGCAGTATTCAGGAAATATGGTTGAGGTGGATTGATAAACAGAGTGGAAAGCACCACTGCTGTTACACACAGTACTCCACTTTAAATTCCTCTTGTCTAATCACATTTATTGGTCTGAACTAACTGATGTATAGATATCAATCATATTCTGTAACTTGTACAGTCTTTTGTATTCAAACTTTCAACAAGTTCTGTAAATCAGCCTTATTATAGATTTAATGTTTTGAAGCCTGGCTTCAAGGATGCATGAAAACTTTGTCACAATGCTCTTGCCAGCTAATTACATGAAATCATGATACAGTTTATTTAAAGGGGACATATTTTACCCTTTTAAGACAAGTTTATATTGTTCTTAGAGGTCCCCAAAACATGCCTGTGAAGTTTGTTGCAGAAAAAACACTCCATTATTGGATTTTTGCATGTCTTAAAACCCCTCTGTTTCAGCCCTTCTCAGAATGAGCCATTTCTGTGTCTGTGGCTTTAAATGTTACTGAGATGTCTGACTCTGCCCCTGACCACACCCCTCTCAGGAAATGGATGTGGCACTCCTGATGTTACAATGTTACAGACACTTCCATCCAAAGTTAAGGACTTGAGTGGAATTCGAACCTTCAATCTCCCAGATCAAAGTCAGCAGGGTAACCCACTGAGCTATACAGCAACTTATCTGGCAGCTGAGAGGATGATGAGAGGAGAAAGGGCCAACCAAACCTGGGGGTGGGTGCTTACTTCCCATGTGAGGTCATGAGGGTAAAATCTGAGAACAGCTTGTTTCAGCACACATTCTCAGAAAGGTGTAGAAAGGGGGAAGGGAATGGATTTTTCTGGTACTTCAGGGGATTGTGGACAGGCCAGGGACACGAATTTTTGTTGGAAAAGCCTGAAAAAGTGATTTTTACATAATATGTCCCCTTTAAAAAAGGCATAAGAGGATTTTCTTCAATAAAATATTGTTTCCCAATGCTGCGGTTGGATTGCACAGTGGGGTCACAAAACATTGAACGGCCATCACGAGACTCTGTGAAAAAACAAAAACAAATTTCAAATGACTCCGAATCGAATATTTTACCCATTTTAGTAAAAATACAAACAGAGTTCAATCCAAAATAAAACCATAGCCAGTAGGTGAGATTTAAACTAAATGAGAGTTCATGGTTTTTATGCTGTTGGGCTCTTTTGTGTTGCTCTTCTGCAAGTGTAGGGAGAAGCCTGCAAGTAAATATTCAAGGCTGTGCACATTATACACTTTAACCACCTCCAGGAATTGTGGTTGTGCCCAGTCTCTGGAACTGTTATTTCATGTTGAAAGTCTGGGAATCCATGCTCTAAAACTTCAAAGACTGTTATATAAAATAGTGTGAACTGTATCCTCAGACAGTAACTGAATGGAAATTGGAATCTGAAATTGAATCCGTCAGCTGATTTGGCACTGAGAAGATATAATATTTGGCACTGAAATGTAGTGAAGCTTTGATGAAGCTGCATAGAGTGGGAGTATGGCTGAGGCACCAGGACTCTGTACCTAAATATAGCTCTATAGCAAATGTAATTAGTTACATTTGACCGCCATGAATTCAGCATTAAATCACATCAGCTTTTTAGTTTCAGTGTAGTTTCAGTTTGATAACTAATTTGCTCGCTGAATCGGTGTGTTCACCACTGTGGTTATACGGAAATTTAACTCTTTTGTCTATATGTAATTTGTTTTGTAGTTTGGTATAAATCAATACATTAATTGTTCTTTCACACAATTAACTAAGTTGTTTTTTTTCTTTAATCTTTAGGGGAAAGGAAGTGTGTAATTGATGCTCTTGCCTGGCTGGAGCGCTGCTGATGCTGTGCCGCCTGCAGCTGTGAGCTGATCCCACCGGCTCCTGACAGACGAGGGACCTGAGGAGATAAAGATCCTCTTATTGTCTTATTCTGCAAGTTAAAGCAAACTAAAGCAGTAACAATAAGCTTTATGGGAAGAGTAACACCTGGGAAAAAATTGAGGCTATGGAGGTGTTAAAGGACAGCTGGCTGTTGGACAGACGCTGCACAAGACCATGGGTGGAGCCTGAGTCCAAGATGGGCCCTGATTGGCTGCTGACTGGGGGGCGCTGAGTCTGGGGCTGAACTGACCGACTGCGGTATTCTCTCCGAGCTGCTGAAACACAAAGTTTGGTTTGTGTCATTTATATTGATTTCATGCAAAGTTATAAAAAAGGTACAGTGAGAACATATTAAAGCAGCTATTTTTGATGTACATACCTGTAAATGTAAACTTAAAAAGGTGATAAAACCCTATCAAAGCAACTTAAAAATTAGTGTTCATTTAAGAAATAACAAAAGTTTTACAAAACAAGAGAAAATAATGTTTAAAAAGTATGTTTGTGGTCCACTAAACATGATTCATCTCTTCTCTGAGTTGCTTGGATTGTTACTTTTGTCTTCATGGTATAATGGTAGCCAAGGATACTAATTAACCAGTGACTGGACCTTCCAGACACAGGTGTCTTTACCATACAATCACTTGAGATGTATTCTTTGCACTCAGGTGATTCACATTTCACTAATTACGAGACTACTATCATCGATTGGCTGGACCTCTGTTGAATTAGGTCAGTCGCTTTACAGGGGGTGAATATTTATGCAATCACCTATTTAACATTATATATTGTATTCAGTTGGCATTACCCTGTAGAACTTTTTTTTTTTTTTGCTTTGACATTAAAGAGGATTTTTTTTTTCTAAAAAGGCAGATTATATTGACAACGAAACATCCAAGAGGGTGAATATTTTTTCGAGGCACTGCACATGTATATTACATGTCAGGTCTGTGTATGGCTGATTTTGTGTATTTATTTGTGTTTTTTCTAACCTGCATTGTGGTGTCTGTGGCTGTGTGTCGTCCTGGCTCTGTGTTGGTAAAGGCTCAGGCTGTTGGAGGTGACAGAAGATGGCCGGTTGTGGCTCAGCGAGGAGGAACCGCCAGCACCACAGTCCACATCCTCCATGTTCATACCGCTGTTACAGCTGGTCAGGTTGTCCTTACGCACCCTGTTCACACACACAAACACACACCACTCTGACTTAATTATTCATGTGCACACTGGTACAAGGGACCAAAAACCAGCAAAGGACCATCAAAAATTTATAAAGCGTTGACTTTTCTGCTAGTTAAACACACACACATAGATTTACATCCACAGAGAGGGAGCAGTTATGTAACTGTGCAAGCATGCCTGACATATACCAGCACAGCCCTTCTCTTAAACAAGTTAAATGAGTTCTGGCTGACAAAGCTCAGCAGGTCTCCTTGGCTTCTCAGCTACTTAGTGAAATTAAGGCAACACCTTTTACTGAAACAGGATTAACAATCTAATCTAATCTGAAAGAAAAACTCAGCCCCTTAAGAAGCTTAGAGGGAGCCACACATCACATTAGCTGCCCTGCAGAGGTTAATGCAGAGCCGGTATGATAAATTCAGCTGAAGGTAATGTGTAAAAGAGGGATTGAGAAAAGAAGGAGAGCATACAGGGAGACATAGGAAGAGGGTGGAGGAGGGAGGTAAGGAGTCAAATCTTTGGCTGCACTCCAGCTTTGCTATATCTTTCTCTTATGTGTACACTCCCCCTGTCCTTTACATGGATTTAAAACAACATTACATGGTAGAGGAAGTCTCCCCACCAGCAAATACTGAGTCAATATCCTTATATCAGCAGAGAAGCACTCTCTCAGTGGGTAGTCGGGCTTTGCACAGCAGTTTTTAGCTTTAACACCGAGCCTTGAGGATCCCAAAGAAACATTTTTAACAAACCTGGAACGAGTGGACTGAATTTACTACCTATATGCAGACACATTTTGTGTACTTCCACCAACTACTCTGCAAAAACCCTAATATGACAACTCCAAATAAAAAAAAGCAGAAAGGGTCTGAATTGGTTGCTTTAAGTGAACATTTCTGCTAACAGGGTAAGTAACTGACCGTAACCATTTAGAGCAGAGCCAGGAACGAATGACATCTAGGCTTAAAGCTCCGCCTCCAATGCTGCGGAGTGTGCGGTGAGTTCCTGCATATGATGTTGTAAGTGGTGACACATACCTAGCAAAGAAACAAAAGATATGCGTTAGCAACACCAGACACCTGCAGATACACAAACATGCAGGGGAGAGCAGGGTAAGTTGTCACATGGGTTGGTTGTCACACTCATTATATCTCGCCACCAGAGGGCACTGTTACTCAAATTTTGGTATGGCAATTTCCAGAATTGGGAGCCAAACTCACCTAGATAGTCTTCTCAGGAGTAGGACTGAACTTGCTCATCAGTATTTTTTGTCTAGGCTTTTACACAGTGGGTTTATAACAAAACAATATTTACCCTCAAAAAGTGTGAAGGGAAAGCTAAAGTTTAGATTGCTGTTAGCTGAGTAATTTGTTAGATGTTTGTTAGCCTTGCTGCTAACTAGAAATACCAGTGTGGGTTGGTTGTCACATTCTCTTTGGGGTTGGTTGTCACAACTGTTCAGGGAACGTATGGGAGAAGTGTCTGATGTCAATTCAGTGAGCCCACAAGCTCTGGTTATTTGAAGTGCATGGACCATCCATTTGCTAGACAGCCTAGCTAGAAGGCTAATATTGTTAGGCCTATTTGTTTAGTTCTTTATGTTGCTTTAGGCCTATAGGCTGGCCTAAAGATGTTCCTGTTCTTGGTCCTTGCTCATTTTGTGTTTAGATGCATTAAGTTATGCTATATGTCAACTTGTCAATGCAATTTAAGTCCCTATATTTAGTTCTGCCTTCTTTTAAAGATTTTTCATATTAAAATAACATTGTGACAAACAACTCCATAGTGTGTGACAGCCATCCCTGCTGATGCGATGCAATGCGATGGTTGTAACAATGTGTTCAAATGTCTTTGATAGTTAATTACCTTTTTGTTCTAATAAGATGGACAATGAGAGACATACACATTTCAAACCAACACCTTTAGCTTCAGTCTAATGTAGGAATAATTACTGAAAGATGTTTTGATGATGAGCAATTCAACTGGAGTAAAAGGTGTAACAAACACCTTTCTCCCCTCAAGATAAGTACACGTAGAACCCCAGTCCTTAAACTTGATAATGTGGCAGTATAACAGTGAATTGCATACATGGGGTAGCCCAGCGGCTGGTCACAGGATGAGTTGACCATGTTCCTCAGCGCCTGTTTTGAGTTCTGGATGCTGCCCCGCTCTGGATTACGGTTCCGTAAAAAGACCAACTCCTGCTGCTGACCTGCCCAAAGACCTCGGACACACTCCTTATTGATCTGCAGAGAGAGATGATAGAGGTGATCAGATTAAACAGGAGGAAATATCAGGTAGGAAAAGAAACTGACTTTTCTCAAATGCCCTCTGGGTGGTGCTATCATGCACCCCCCAGGAAAACAAACAGATTCTCAAACTCATTTATCCCATCAGCTATCAGGCTGCTAAATGCTGGGAGGTAAACTAAAACTGATTTGAACTAAAATTTGAGTCACAGGTGGGTCTTCCTTCTTAATGGATCTTTGACATTGTATTTATCATGCTCGTCTTTCTTCCTGCTGATCTGTTGGCACTGACATGTGAATGTGGTTGTCTACACAGAAATCTGTAATTTTAATAAGAAAATTTGATAGTTCTTCTCAAAACTTCCATTATTTGCTGACAATTAATGATTGCAAACTGAATGATTTCCCTTGGGTAAAAAAAAAGAGTGTCAAAGGACTCTTAGAGGAGAGCCATTTTGTGCAATTAGTTCATAAAATATGGGGAATAGTTTGAAAATTGTTTTCGAGCCAACAAAAGACAGTGGTATTGTCAACTTTATGAAAAATGAAGTCTGGAAATAATGATATGCTTTGACCTTGATGAATAATTATAAAACTTCCAGTACAGTCCAGTATGTAATAGAAATGCTGCATCATTGTAACCTATTCCATTCATAAAAACCTTTGTGCTGAACAGTTTCCCTTGAACATATACCTCCAGGGCTCTGGAGCCAAGGAGAAGTTAAGAATTTACAGTAAATTGCAGTAAAAATTATTGATTGAAAAGCTTATTGTGGTTATTTTGTGTGATGGAAAACTAACTGAACTTAAAAGTAGGCATCTGTATAAATTAGAAAATGTAAAGGCCAGCACTTTTCAGGAGACATCCTGCTTGAGTGCCTCATGCTTCTGTCTGAGTATCGGTTCAGACCTACCTGACCAATATTTATGTATATGGGACCATAGACTGTATAAAATTGGAACATGCTAGATCCCTTTGTATGTGTCCTAGCTCCAGATTATGGAGACACATAGTTCACATGAAAAGCTTTAATAAAAAATATTAAATGTTTGCATAAATTTGTGATCAGCTATATATGGACAGAAAATTACTTGATCACATGATTTATTCTCTTTCTGTGCCATTATTTCCCTGTACCTGTTCTAAATCTACACACATGCACACAATCTTTCCCACACATGTTACAAACACCTCGATTCATCCTCATCCCTCTCACCTTGATAACCTTGAAGCTGAGGTGGCGTTTGTACAGCATGATGATCTTGTACTCGTCTGTACCGTCATCAATCATGTGTCTGAGTGTGAGCAGGGTGTCACGACTGGATAGCACTGCCTTACGCCAGGCGGGGTCACTCTCGTGGCAGATGACCAGGCTGCTGCGGTAGTTTGTGATGGCTTCGTACAAGATAGATGCCTCTTCAGTCTCCTCCAGACAGGTGAAGTGATCCTGAAAGGGCAGCAAAAGGCATGATGGAGTACTGCAGGATTTTATCAGATTAAAGGTAAATGTCCACTCCAAGGATGAGAAATGGACATGGTTAAGGAATACTAGAGGCTTTATTGTCTACAGTGGCACAAAAGCAGAGGTAGGGAGGAAAAATGTACAGTCCCAGCCATTTAAAGGTGCAGCACACCTTACCTGATGCAGTTTGAGGCTCATTCTGACAGCAGGAGCCACCACCTTCTGTAGGAGGTCAAGATCGGCAAAAACCCACTCATCTTTGGTGGCTATGCGGAAGTCGCCTTTGAACAGGGTGTTGAAACCGTAAAGAAATGACTCCAGACTTTGAAGAAAGGAGGCAGGAGTTTGTTAAGGAAGAGAGAAAACAGGACCATAATGTAACAGGGAAGTGTTCACAGAACAGAGATCACTTACTGATAGAAAGTCAGGCAAGCAGGAACAATGTATAGTTAAAGATTTAGCTGCTGGTGCCACCCTGTGGTGTATCTATAGAACTGCAGGAAAATATCTACTGAAACTTTACCTGCAATTTAACAGCACCTTTGCAACAAAACGAAAAGAGAGGTGTTCATACCTCATGTGTTCATAGTGAATTAACATAAATAATGCATCGTTCTATTTTGTACTGGATTTGATCTTTAATGTTAATTTTGTTGTATAATTATTTATTATTAAATTAACAGTTATTATAGGACTTTATGTTTGGATGCCTTAATTACAGATCCATGTGTAAAACCTTTTGCTCTACTTCATAAACACAGTATGTTCCCAACTTGACAAATATACAGTTTTAAAAAGATCTGTGGAAAATCCAAGAAATTTGACAAATTTTTGGTTAGTAAAACACATGAGTATAAAACTTTTAAAAGATACAAAACAATGTGTTATTCACAGAAGGACAGGAGGAGGAGAAAAGTTGAGTTGAAAGAATAGAAACTTACGCTAAAGTCAATACACCTTGAAATTAATTTTTTGTTGTTGTAAGGTAGAAACTTCCTATCATCATTTTTCATGAATTTTTCTTTTTTTTCATATATTTGTGCTATTGGTCATCCTTTATGTCTGTCAAACAGTTGTACAAATACAAAACGAATGAAAAGTGTCAAGCAGAGCTTGTGTTTCAACCTCATAACCACCTTTGATCGGAGGAACTTTAATAAAGCTGAATATTATGTCCATTTTTTTTTTAAAGATTATGTTTGGCGGCTTTTTCCCTTTATTCAGACAGGACATTTGAAGAAAGACAGGAAATATGGATGGAGAGAGAGGGGGAAGACATGCACCAAACAGGGCCAAGACCAGAAAATGATCCTGTGACCAGTGCGTCATGGACTAAAGCCTCTATATATATGTGCACCTGCTCTACCAACTGAGCCAAACCGTCCCCATGATCTTCCCATACAAATGAGTTCAGACATTGTTTTTAGTCTTATTTAACTTTTATAAACACATAAATAGACTAGATATTTTTGTAATTCTTTTTCTTGTCCAAAGGTTACCTGTTGGACATATTGTGTGATGCCGTGCCGAGGGATCTCCTTCCCAGGACGGAGAGTGCGTAACTCAAAGTCACCAACATTGAATCTTCATCGCTGTCCACAGGCTGTGCAACAGAAACACACCAATGGAAAGGGTAACATGATAAGACTGTCTTATAGGAAAAGATAAAACTGCCTTATGTTGTTTTATGAAACAAATTTCAAGGATAAGCAGAATGATTTTGAAATCAAAGTTAAGCTTTCACCATCATACATGCTGCTTTGGCATTCCTTTTATTTACTCACAAAAAAATACCAATAT
This sequence comes from Cheilinus undulatus, assembly GCF_018320785.1. NCBI lineage: Eukaryota > Metazoa > Chordata > Actinopteri > Labriformes > Labridae > Cheilinus > Cheilinus undulatus. Next base: position 29,123,230 of record NC_054870.1, on the reverse strand, counting down.
TTAATGGATTCCTCCTTTTAAATTTGTCTGTGTTACTTAGCATTACACAGAATTACACCTAGTATTTCAGGTCTGAACATCCTATCCTGTGCTCTGGGAGCCCTTTAGCAGCACTAACCCATGATGACGGCTGATAGAAAAATCTTTAAGTGACTTACTGTCTCCATCTTCCCTGCACAGTACTGGATCCACTCCAGGTAGACGTTGCAGAAGCTGGCACGTGTCACCCCCTGCAGGCAGTGCACGTAGTCTTCATCGATCTTCACACTGAAGACTTGAGGGTCGCGTTCGATGTGGTGCCACTTTGTGTAGGACTGCAGCGCCTCCTCGATGGAGGCATCTTTCAGCCAAGTGGACAGTTTGGGAGAGTGGACAAGGTAGTAGATGATACTCTGAACAGAGAAGGGGAGAAAGGGAGGGGCGGAGGATGACTGGTTAAAAAGAAGACTGAAAAAGAAAGTGCACTTGCGTTAAAACTGCTGACTAGATTTGGAGGAATCATTTGTCTGCCAATGATACTGTTTAACATTATGGATGTGAGGATAGGTGAAATATTACATTTCAGTATCAGTCTATTACTGAGGAGAGGGTCAGTGAAAACAGCAAAGGCTGATGCATTATTTCCAGGGGTATGCTCAAACTGTTGAGACCAGGATGGCCTGACTGATGCAAAGATGCATCACACTACGCACATTCATGAGTGATTCACTTTTTTAGCTGTAACATATGGAACCGCTGGTTTGGGCATTAGCCTAATATCTCAATTTTTCAATTGTTTTGAAAATAAAGTTTTTTTATTCTCAGTCCCTGAAAAGTGGTGATTTTATAGACAGAAGGTTATGGCCCAAAAGCAGCAATATGTAATATTCCTGTGTAAATCTTAACTTTAAACTGTCTCTCATTTAAGTGGAAACATTTACATTTCCCATGTGCTATTCTTTAAGGACTAAAAAACTAGGCATTAATCCAGGGTCAGACTTAAAAGCAAAATAAAATGTTCCAGATTGAATTGCAAAGAAACTTGCTTGCAGCCTGTTCAACAAATCAAATAGCTGATTTTAACATAAGTTCTATCTCTGACAAGGCTTAGCCAATCGAAGTTTAGATTTTCAGCCAGCACCAGGGGTGGTAGATCAGCCACCATTTTTGTTTAAATGACATTACTCTATAGAAATCTGTTTCATTTCAACAGTAAAAAGCTTTTTTGTAGTATCTTTTTTCAAAAAAGCCAAATTATATTGGCTGTGATTGATTTATTAAACCGATAAAAGGGTAAAATATCCAATGGGGTGAGTTCTTTTTTATAGACACAAATAAGCTGCGTTCACACATGCAAAATTCCCCAAAGCTTTGGATTGAGCTGATGTAATGGAAAATAGCTGTGGGTTTCGTGGAAATTTCCATGTGAAGTAAGGGAGAGTCCTGTGAATGCACCGGGTAATATTCAGGAATCTTCATCATGAGGGTGCAGGTGGGGAGGATGCCATCCATATCACACAACCAGTGAGCAAACCATGATCTTGGTGTATGAAATGAAGCTTCTTGATATTCTCTTCGTCTCATCAGTATGTAACTATCACTCATGTTTTTTTTATACAATTCATTAATTCAATTTATACAAAGATGACATCCAGTTGGAATATCATAAATAGAAAGTCAGAATTATTATTTCATATTAATATCTCAGGGGGGCATGCTCTCCTGCATTATTTTTGGGAAATTTTTAAGACAGCATTTGTGGAAAAAAGAACACTACTTTATAGATAAAATCAAACTTTTAAGCTGAACATAAACAGCTTGAGATAGGATGTACCTTCAGGTAGTAGGTGATGAGGAGCTTCCTGAGGTCATACACTTGCAGCATGGTGGCAGCATTGTTCTCACTGATGCTGTAACCCTCCAGCAGATACTTGGTAGCCATCACCTCCCAAGCCAGCCAGCGCAGGTTGAAGGCCGCATTGCACGACAGCATATGAGGTAAGTGACCCGGCTCGCAGCAGCAGCATGCATCATCCTCCTCCACGCCCTCTGTGATAGCCTCTACCTCTCTCTGCTGACAGTACGTACCTGGGACGGTGCAGGTTATGTATTTAATATTCAAAAATATATATATTTTTAAAAAGACAGGGGAATGGAGGGATTGATGAATTTTACCTCTGAACTCCAGCCCTCTCAGCTGAAAAGTGACCAAACCGTTGCCGATCTCAATGAGGTGGACCAGGGCGTTGAGGTAGTCAGACGCCAGAATGAAACAGTCTCCAGCGCTGTAGTTGCCCCATCGGCCCAGCATGAGGTCGCCACACAGTGAATGCTGCAGTGAGCGGGTCAGGTACTCATAAAAGATGGAGTTCAAGTTGCTGTCATCACACCCTAAAAAGGAAGGATGGGGTGAAAGGACAATGATGCAAAAAGCTGACACATGAATGCTTTCTTTCCTTACTTATTATAAAGTACAGGATTTATGTTAACATTATTTTAAAGCTGCCATAATTAGCTTTTATCCGGATATGGAACCGACTGAAATGAACAGAGACGACTCTATTTGACCGACAAGAGCATCAGCATAAAGCCTGAACTCACATTCTTAAAGTATGAAAGTGGTGCTGTGGGGTAACAACGGTCCGCCCTCTGCTCAGCTGTTCTCTTGTAGCTCTGTCTTTGATCCCAGGTAAGCTAACATCATTGATATGTATTTTTTAACAACTCACTCATTGTTTGTTTATCTTTCCTCGAAAAAAAAAATCGTGAAAACTCAATTAAGTTCTTTCAAATGTTTCTTCTTTGTTGTGTTTGCTACTTTGAGTTGAACTGTTTGCTCAACACTGCCCTGCAATTGGCGTATCCATAAGCCTCGAGAGAATGAACTAAAAATGGATGAAATGAACACTGAGTATGGATAGAAAGGTCGGTCTATAAAAATTCAGTTCATACCGGGAGCAAAAATGAGCCTCTACATGTACAGAACAAAATCACAAAAGATTTAAGATACTGCTGTGTCCACAGGGGGGTGCCAAA